>NW_023596461.1:24828922-24875189 GCF_011947565.3 Pollicipes pollicipes
CGTCATTTGTCAGCCGGTCGTCATTGCCACTCATGGGGTGATGCCAGACAGTAGTCTTTCATTCGTCGTTTATCAGTCGGCGGTCGGTTGTCACTAGTGGGGTAATGTCAGTAAGTTGTCTGTCGTCCGTCATTTGTCAGTCGGTGATCAATTGTCACTCGTGGGCTGATGTCAGTCGGTAGTCCGTCGTCTGCCATTTGCCAGTCGTCGACTAATGTTAGTCTGGAACGTAGCCGTTGTGTCCAGAGCTTGCTAGGGTAGCAGTTGTGCCGTCCGTGCAGCTGACGATGCTACAGTTCGAAGTAGCAATGGTCACTTATTGTCTTTTAGCTGTTCCAGGGAGCGTTTAGTGGTCCAAGGTGGCACCTCTCACACTGAAACTAGTCGGGGTCCTGACAAGTATTTCAGCTAAAGGGGGCATACCATGGCTAGGGCCTAAGCCTCGTTTATGAGCGCGAACTACAGCGACAGGGTAAACACAAAGACTGCGCACGACGGAGGAGAGACGGGCGCATGCGCAGACGCTGCCATCAGCTTCAGCCGCAGGGCATTGTCCGTGCGAAAGATACTCTCACATATTGGACCGTCGCGTTCTACATGCGATAACTCTACGAGACCACAGGAACATGTTAGGTCACACAGGTCTAAAATATATTATTCAGCAGCGAGCAAAGTTTACATTAACATATGTGCATCCGCGAGGTATGGGGCAACTGTGACCGGCGTATGTACATTTGAAATCTATGCACACTTATATGTGCATCGATTTTGTTCAAGTGGATGGCTTCACGCGATTGCGGCTTAAATTTTGTATTTGGACTTTCCCCATACACGCGAGTTTGGCATACATCTGCACAGTTCAAGTTTACACGGGTACGGGTGCACACTGAAATAAATTAGCGCTGATGAATCGAAACACGTTAGTCGGTAACAGCCAAATAAATCGCATTGAATTACAAGCCCTTTTTGGTGCACCTGCCCTGAAACCAGTGCATTCTTTTCATGTCTGTTAAAGCGCGCTTAAATCGCTTCATAAAGCAACGGCGGCAATAATGAGAAAACTAATTATACTGAGAATCACGCACCGGAAAGTTGCAGATTCTAATAAAATATGGGGCGGTTTCCCGATAATCATCACACGCAGTGGTAGTCCCATGGCTACAGAAGATATCCATAGGTCATGTATAGCTACAACCAATATAGCTACAACAGTTGAGCTTCTTCCATCACATTTGCTGTTTGCCTCTACACCTTCCAATGTGGAGTATTCCCTTTAATTTTACCCCGCGGTTTGGGGATTTTAGAAGTTCGTCGACTGCGGTGGTCATTTTGCACCCATTTGATTCATTTAAGCTCACCCATCGAGTAGTGATTTGACAAGCGTCGTAATATATCAATACACAAAGTCCAACGGAAGATGTTGGTGACTCATGAAGAAGGATGCATGGATAGGAAATCAAATGGATAATCACTCGATATAAATTTTCATATTTCACATGGTCCGTCACGCGTGCACGAGCCAGCAAGATGGAGTAGGCCATTTCCGACCTTTTTTACTTGTCCTGTCACATTTCGGCAACCAGGGCAATTAGAGCCATGAAGTGAGTTGCGAAGAATACATAGATAATTTTAAATTCATTGTTTTTTAACTTAGCGCAGGGAAACGTTGGTAACTCATGGTGCCTGACTAATAATAATTTAATCACTTTACTGATCGGGTGATCAGGAGGGTGCCATCTGTACGCTGACGTATTCGTTATGGCGTATTTAGCATGGTCTCGTTAAAACCTGGTTATAGAATATGCATTTAACAGGGTTTCATTCACAAATAGGATGTTTTCAACACCATTTCAAACTTACGGATGCGTACTCTTCTAAAAGCATCTGGAAAAGGACAGCGTTAGTACAAGCAATATGAGCCACGTGTGTAAATAAGTATTTGCAACGGCTGACAAGGAGTGTTCGCATTTTTTCAAGGCCGGTGCCGTAAAAAAAAATTGCGCCGTGAAAACGATCTAGATCTGTATGTATTGTTGAATCTTCTTGTGCTATACGCGGGGGAGCCTGGCGCTTTTACGATGCATACAACAAATATCATCCATCCGGCAGCAAAACGTTGATAAACAGACTTTCCGTAGCATTTAACTAAATCTAAGAAACAAATATTCCACAAATGCATTAAATACAATAGGACCCTGACGTGAAGCTTCATCAAACCCTTTCAATCGCAAGTTCAATTCGTTTTTGGGAAGTTAATTCTCTTACAATACATTCCCTGTCTAAAATAAATCCCCGGACACCCCTAACCGACGAATTTTCGTAGCCATCCACTTTGAACAGCCAACATTCTACAAGTGACGCACTAAGTGTGCGGCGATGAACAGCTAGGCTGTACAGGGGACAAATTTGAGCTATGCATTGGCATATTTGTACAGCGAGCATGGTCGTGAAAGTGACATTAAAATAGAGTACAGTAAGTGTCGGAGACTTCTGCAAGTTGCATGTATGCATAAAGGTAAGCATCGCCATGAATAAACATGCGCGAATTCCAAGTCAAGAATAGTGTACGCATCGAAACATGGCATATTGGACGCTGAGGCTGTCGGCGTTAATTTGTATAACACAGATACATTGTCTGTCTGTACAGCGCACAACCATCAGTTGCACAACATTTACATTTTCACGCTTAAACACTTGCGAGCTGTTGTGTATGACCACCACATGGGCTACTTATAATATTCTCGTGGTGCCGAACGCCGCGGAGGGCAACGGACCCATACGTCATGGAAAGAACTGCAGGCGCCATATGGTCAAGGCAGAATTCGTGCTCCAAAATGACAGGCATGCCAGCACACCAATATGCCAATACTTCCATCAGGAGATATGTGCCCACAGTGAGATCAATTCTTTGGTGTTTCCTGACGGTACTATATCGGATATAAATATTTCTCCAGCGACAATCCTAGTGTTCAGGTAGCACGTCTTAAAGCGAGCGAATTCATAACCCACCTAGCTGACGTGCCTTGCGCAAACCTAGCCTGAAAACCGATTTGAACGCTCCACATGACATTGAAAAAAGAAGATCTAGCAGCATGACAGACAGCCGTAATTCGGTCCAGCCTCGCGCCGCGCCATAACTCCATGCTAGCAACTTGAAACAGGTAGCGGATTTCCGTTACGACTTACACGTGCCCTTCTCGACCCAGGAGACACGCTTGCGGAGCGACTCAAGCGCCGCCTTGGTGGCCTTCATCAGCACCTCCAGCACCTTGCGGTGATAGAGGCGCCGCATCTCCTTCCCCGCCTTCACCATGTGCAGCCGCATCTCGGTCCGCCGCTTCTCCAGCTGAACGCGAGGTCAGGACGGTAGGTGAGCACAGACCCCACCAGCCCGGTCCATAGAAACCGGTGTCGCGTCTCGTATGTGCCGGACTGTTTCGACGCGCGAAAATGTTTTGGTGCTTTGCGTGCCCTTTTTGAAGTACCGGGGATCACAAGCAGCTTACCCCGCGGAGCCATAGACAGTAATTCCCAGACACATGAATAAAACCCTCGCGTGTCAGTTCGGGTCATACTACCGACAAAGTATTTCGAGGTTTGTTGTAGCAGGTTACGGTTGCTGTAGATAAAACTGTCATCGAGGGAAACGAAACAATGTTTAATGAAAACAATTAACACAAAAACAATTATCCGTAATGTTTTTCCCATTTACAGCCGTTTTTTAAAATAAGCGAAAACGCTGGCGTTTCCGGCTAACAGTGTAAAAGCAAGCAGTCATTACGTAGGTTATTTCACCACCATAAGTTTGAACCCATTAAAACCCAACAACATTTGAAAACCCCGTAACTCCGTGTCAATCGCCTGACATATAGGTGATGTGTCAAAGCCCGAATTGAAAACGATACCCTATCCTGAGGCCAGTACTCCGCCCCCGACCTCCGCCCCGAGCTCGAGAATCCTGAGCCCTGGTCGGTCCGCGACCGCCCAATCTTCACCCCAGAGCCCTGTCCCTAGTCACGTACACTGCCTCGAACCCGTCCCGGTCTCTGCCCGATCTTCACCCCAAAGCCCTTGTCCCTAGTCACGTACACTGCCTCGAATCCGTTCACGCTCTTACCACCGGGTCCGTCTCCCTCCCTCCCTCTCTTCTCTCTCTCGCTCTCTCGCTCTCTCGCTCTCTCTCTCTCTCTCTCTCTCTCTCTCTCTCTCTCTCTCTCTCTCTCTCTCTCTCTCTCTCTCTCTCTCTCTCTCTCTCTCTCTCTCTCTCTCTCTCTCTCTCTCTCTCTCTCTCTCTCTCTCTCTCTCTCTCTCTCTCTCTCTCTTCTCTCTCTCTCTCTCTCTCTCTCTCTCCTCTCTCTCTCTCTCTCCCCCGGGCCAGTCCTGGTCTCCCCTCGGACCAGTCTCGCTCTCTCCCCGGACCAGTTCCGGTCTCTCCTCGGACCAGCCTCGGGTCTGTGCCCGGACCAGTCTCGGGTCTCTCCCCGGACTCGTCTCGATCTCCCTCAGACCCGTCTCGCCCTCTGCCCTGTGCCGGCTGACCTCCTCGGGGGTGAGCTTCGCGGTCGGCTGCCGGGCACTGCCCAGCTCTGATGAGCCGGTCGCCGGTGGCACGGGCGTGGCCGGGCCCGACTGCGGCTGGCCCAGCGAGCTGGCAGAGGCTGGCGGCGGGGGGGGGGGGGGCGGCGCCGTGTGAGAGCGAATGTTGAACCCGACGGCGTGCACACTGGCTTATCATACTAACCATTACACGCCGGTGGTAGCTTGAACAAGTTCATATGGTTGTGCAAACACAAGGAAAGGCCAAACACGTTGGAAACACATTGGCAGCTGAACAGCGGTCGCAAGTGACAGGAGCTTGGCTTACGGTTGCCAGCAATTTCGGAAATGGTTTTGTTTATGTTCTTAATCGTTACAACAAAAATGTACACAACACGTTAATTTTGAGAGTAACTGGCTAGGCCCAAGTATGGTTCATGGCCGCAGGTTTGGCACACAAATGTTGATGTTGCGTGGGTGTGGCAGAGTTGGTGGGTTTTTCATAGTGAGTACAGGTATAACAACACTGCTACTACACAGCCCAATGTGAGTGACGACAAACACCAGCACATGGGATATTTTCTACCCATGTTGTGTGTGAAATATGGGAGTAACTTTGCTCGGACATTTTTGAGGAAGCTTACATATTTCTGCCTGCTCCCACCTTCTACCTTTCTCACTAAGTCCATGGAGGCGTCATGAAGGCTGTATATACCTTGGCTATTTGATTAACCACTTGCATAAACATATATGTAATTCGGTATGAATTTTGCCAGTCGAGCCAGGACCCGGGATATCAGTCTCAACAATTAATCCATTGTTCCAGATTGCAGATATCATCAGTGTGCTCAACCTACCACCGAACTCTATGGGTCGTAATCAGATTTGCACTAAATGAGCACCCAGATGTCATATTCCGGCAATGACGTTACTGTTGGAATCTTATTGCCACTTTTTCAAAACACTAAATTTGCTCACCATTCACTTAAGCTGGTGGCAGTCAGGCACCATGCTCACAGCTAGCAGAGTTCATTGGTGCATGGCCTCAGCTTGTATTGCTTATTTTTGGGATGATGAGCATTTCAGCATGTGTCAGGCATGTTTCGGAGCCTAGATGTCGTCTGTAGTATGTACTCCTGATGAATCGCTACTTAGCACAATAATGAAAGCATACCCTGTGGGCGGATGTGTTCAGTTTGCATTACTTATTTGAAGCGGAAGATGTCCATTGTATTGCACAATAATCCAGTTTCCCAATTATGGTGATCTTTTCAGATTCCCAGCTTAACAAGGCCACTTACAGGAGCGGCTTGATGCATGTGGCACCAGTGTTGTGGCGCCTGGGCACGGAGTTTGCGAGGCACATTTTTCATTGGAAGCTTTTTCTAGTCAAGCAGCCGAAAGGAAAGGACGAGGGCCAGTGCTGTGTCATCTCTGCCGGTCTGTGAATGCGAGGGTATTTTTTTATTTTTTTCTGTCCGACCGTTCTTATTTAGCCTTGGCATTGAGGCTTGAACTCAGTTAACATTAGAACACATGTGGAATTTTTGTGATCATCTTTTGTCTCATTTATTTTCATGCCTTCTTTTAGTCATGATTCATTCATGCATTTCAGTGTGGTGCCTGTAAGCAAATGCCTACGAGAAAGTATACTGTGAAATGCATGGCAAGGCATTTAGTCATTTACAGGGCACAGTATTGCTTTCAGTGTAGCATTGAGTTAGATTTGTGATGTGTTGGTCTGGATCGGAATCCGGAGTGACAGCCGTCCCTGGCCGTGGCTGGGAAATGACAGCTGTCCCTGACCGGGGCTAGGGAGTGACAACTGTCCCTGGATGGGGCTGGAGAGTGACAGTCGGCGGACTGCCCGTTAGATTGAGTCGGGCGACGACTCTCAAGAGGGGTTTGGCTGGAAGCTGGTGTACGGCGATTTATTCCGACCGCCTCGGCACGGCATGCTGCTCTCCGTGCAAATGAATTCAGGTGTCCAGGTGCTCTCCATGACGCTCATCACACTCGGTGGATGACTTGCGGCCGCTATGGTGGCCCTCGCGCCTGAGCCGTATTCGGGCCGGCCCCGCGGTGGTGGTTGTCCGTGCCTTGGTTGACACTACAATGACAGTCTTCACGCCTGGCGCTCTTTCAAGATGTGGCATTATTACCGGGACGGTGCGGCACCCGTCATTTGATGGGGATTACTGTGATTTGGTGGTCCGCGCAGTGGGACGAGCAGGGGGCCTAGGTCTTTTGTTGTTGCTGTTAAGGCCGTTTTAATTTTTGAGAAAGTGGATGCATAATGGAATGACGTAAACATACGCCGTTCATCGTGTATTGAAAATTAATGCAAGAAGTTAACATCTACTACAAAATTCACTCAATGAACTGCTTTTTGTCCTGCCTGTGTTGCGTCGCTGACCTGTACCAGCACCGGCGCTGGCTTCTGACCGCCTGCACCAGTATCGACGCTGACCTCTGACCCTCCATATCAGCGTCTTGTGTTGGCCTCTGACCGGCCCCTGCAGTGTTCGCGTGCCTGGGCTTCCTGTCGCCGGTCAACCGCGGCTCGCTGATGACCTGGAGCCTCGTGCTGTGCGTCTGCCTGGGTCCGCCCGCCGGCTACGTGTCTACCCAAATTTACAAGTCGGGAAGTGGCGGCGAAAAGTGGGGACTCGACGTACCGCTGACGTCGACGCTGTGCCAGGGGTATGCAGTGCCCAGCTGCCACCGCGCTGCCGGCATCGGGCCGTCGCTCTCTCCGGACAGTGTGCGCCGGCGCGGATGGGCCAGCGCCGGGCCGCGCCCACCCGCCGCGCTGGCTCAGAATTTGCACCGCTCATGCGTGCATCCTATTTGTGTGATTTCGGCGTCGCTGTAGATTTAGAACTTGATGGAAACACACTTGAGCGTGACGTGCTCCAAGCTTGGAAAATTGCCACGTTTGAATCGGCTGATGATGCGTTGTGTGCGGGAGGCTGTGCCGTTGAGTCCTGCTCCCAATCGCAGTGGAGTGGGTGAACGCGGCCAGCGAAATCGTGGTCATTGGCAATGCCTGTGCCCCACAGAGGAGAAATCACTGTGCGCAGGGGTCGGGTGAGACGTCTATTCCGCTGGATGACGTGGTTATCGTGAGTGGGGCCGGGCCGCTGTGGAATGCGTCGATGGTGCTCCCACTGAGCCCCCGTTTGCCGCCCGTCCGCAGGATCGTGTTCAGCATCACGTTGCTGCTGAACTGCGTGCTGTGGGCGTACGACTCGTCGGCAGCGCTGCCATTCCCCACCATACTGACGCTGATCGGGCTCTGGTTTGGAGTGTCAGTGCCGCTCACTTTCGTTGGCACCTACTTCGCCTTCAAGAAGCACGTGCTGGAGCACCCTGTGAACGCTGGGCGCGGACTGAGGGTGGCCGCGCGGCGCCACCGGCGGCTATCCTCGGGCGCTGGGTGCGGACTGAGGGTGGCCGTGCGGCGCCACTGACGGCTGTCCTCGGGCGCTGGGCGCGGACTGAGGGTGGCCGTGCGGCGCCACTGACGGCTGTCCTCGGGCGCTGGGCGCGGACTGAGGGCGGCCTCGCAGCGCCACCGGCGGCTGTCCTCGGGCGCTGGGCGCGGACTGAGGGTGGCCGTGCGGCGCCACTGACGGCTGTCCTCGGGCGCTGGGCGCGGACTGAGGGTGGCCGCGCGGCGCCACTGACGGCTGTCCTCGGGCGCTGGGCGCGGACTGAGGGCGACCCCGCAGCGCCACCGGCGGCTCCCCTGGGGCGCGCTGCATGGTTTGGCCGCTGTAAGGAGCGCACTGAATACGCCAGCGCAGCAGTACATGTATCACCTGTTAGCACAGCAATGTGTAGTCTTGGGTTTGACTATTTGTGGTATTCAGGACAGTGGCTGGTAGTCAGGAAATAGTTGGTGGTCTTGTGACCATGTAAAAAACAGTATTTAACTAACTATGGCATCGTCGCGCCCTTTAAGAGCTTGCACTCAACCCAAAAATTTCTTATTTTATTTTCCCAGAACGAGCAAAAAATTGTGATTACAACGAGCACCCTTAAATAAATGCAGTGAATGTGCCTGGCGGTGGCTCACAGCAACATTTGTCCGCCTCAGTTTGTATGTCTGCCTTAGCACACGCGGCGGTGGGTGAGCGGGAACAGCGGTGTTGCTCGCTATTTTGCCCATGGCTGGGATGGCCTGCATCCGGTGGCAGTGGCCGCTCGAGGCCAGTTGAGGTCAGGGGGCGGGCTGGAAGCTGCCGAGCAATATGGGACGTGAAGGAACGTCATAATTTTTCTACAAACGGTATTCCTACGATCGGGTGTGCTCAAGGCGCATGCCCGGTTCCGTCATTTTGGACACTGATCACAGAAATTCCTTCATGGAAAATAGTTTGGACAGTTGAAGAACGTCATTATTTGGCGGCTTGGTGTAACTAAGTGGCGAGAGTTTTTCTGGAATATGATGTTTATGCTTGTGTTTATTTTGCTTTTTGTCAGAACAATTCTTTTCTGGGAAACGTGTTGTCAGCAACGGAAGTCCACTATGATGGATGCCAATGTGAATTAGTTATGACTCAACTTTGTTGCATGGTTCCAGGACGTCTCGAGTTACAGTCGTATCTCCGACCAGTGCATCTTGTGGCCGGTGAAGGTGTTGAGTACCCTTCCGCACGTGCGCCCGCTCCAGGAGGCCATCGTGGACAAACGTATGCAGGTCACCATCACTGGTCCGTCCGAGCACTCCGGTGTGGCACACCCAAATGTGCGCCGCGGACATGGGCCGGACGAGAATCGAGAGAGCCTGGCGGACAGCCGCATCCGGCTCGCCGATTCCAGTAGTTTACATTTCTCATGACTAGCTAGCCCCGCTTTGCTCACCCTGGCGGGCGTCAGGCATTGTCCATTGAGGATGGATGCTCCTGGTGGAATGTCGCGTGATATTTGTTGGGGAGTGAAATGTTAGTTTTAATTATCGTTTGATGCAAAATGTGTCTTGCCAAAGATGTGTTTGCATCTTTGCTACCCACGTTTTGGGGATTCACAAAACAGGCTGAAGGAGTGAAGTCACTCATTGGTCGTGTGCTTTACTGAAAGTGATTGGTATATTGTATACTTTGTTTTTGGCCAGTCGTATGTCAGATTCAGAGTTAATACAAGAATGCACACTTGACCCATATTCTCATGATGGAATTTAGTACGAAAGCAGCGGGGGATTGCAGTACAAAAACCATATCATTGTTTGTTACGCCATTCCACAGTGCGGCACTGAAGTGGACCACAATGGCACTGTTGACCAATGCCATTTTACAATGTACTTCATTGGCTGACTGCTCTATGTCAAGCCCGCGAGAAAACAGTTTATAATTTATGAATGTCTTAACTGCTGATTTAACGCTGCCAAAGGACTATTGCGAGCCGGAATGCCGTGGCACCACAATGATTGTATCAGGGCTTATTAGTGATTGTATAAATAATCCTGTGCAAGAAAAGCATTCTTGGTGGCTCAACCCTACCATCTTTACCGTAGCAATAACAATGATCTGGTAATCAAGTCATGACACTGTTACAGATTCATTGTTAATTTTTGCATGTGACTGCACTTCCAGTTACAAATAATATAGAAAGGAAATACTGCGTGCATCACAAGACATCAATGTCACGACTACTGCACTGCAGGCAAGGACAGTTCAGATATCCTCAACAGTCCTCGGCAGGTTTCGGTTAGAGATCCACGGTACTACATGACGATTTTAACAGCATATCGTGCTTTTTATCGTGCGGATTTTTAATAATCTGACATACAAGCCGACGATCACTATGTTGCGTATGTTAAACCGTCCACCAAAGTTTGTCCTACGACCAGTGCCATGACAAAAATCCACAACCAAGCCATTCACTGGCCGGCCAGCCGACAGAGCACTCGCCACCAGAATGGCCGGCGGGCGTTAGCTTAAGCGCGTTTCGAGCAAGGCTATCTAACGGTTTCGAAGTATTCTTTAGGTCTGGCTGCCAGATGCTGCCAGGTATTGCTGTCGTCACAAAACATTCCATGACGCCACCAAAC
Source organism: Pollicipes pollicipes (assembly GCF_011947565.3). Taxonomy (NCBI): domain Eukaryota; kingdom Metazoa; phylum Arthropoda; class Thecostraca; order Pollicipedomorpha; family Pollicipedidae; genus Pollicipes; species Pollicipes pollicipes. The sequence continues at coordinate 24,839,514 of NW_023596461.1, forward strand.
GATGACGTGATGGGACGCATTTTTACAAACATCGAAATTTTGCTACTTAGAGTCGTTTTTGAGCCTCGAAAATTTACCAATAGTTACAAGTAAGCTTTTCCCATCATATCATATGCTTATCTCAATATCTTTAAATGTGGAACATCCCCTTTCAAAGTTGGTGTAATTGCTGACGGGTAGGTTCCGGGCAGGCAGGAATGATTTCGGACGAGTAGGACCGCGTGGCCGCGAACCTTCGACCAGCGAGTAGGAGAGCGCATAGGAAATACAATATGAGGGTGGAGGCAATTCGCCCATGGCCACAAATGCCTCTGCGGGCGGACGGGCAACCGTCGGAGGGCGGGCGGGCGGAGATCGGAGGGCGGGCGAGCGGAGTTCGGAGGGCGGGCGGGAGGAGTTCGGAGGACGTGCGGGAGGAGTTCGGGGGACGTGCGAGCGCCCGTCGGCGACTCACAGGACGTGTCGTCGGAGTCGGCGTCGGTGTCGACGAAGCCACTAGAAGATTGGTCGAGCCGAGTCGGATCGTGGCTGTGCACGAGCTCGACAAGCTCCGCCACGCCCTCCTCGATCGTGCCGCTCAGGCTGTCCAGCTCCTGACGGCCGGCACCGCCACGGTGGTCACCGGCCGGCTGGGTTCTCCCGTCCCCGGTATGCACGCCAAGGGCGGTCAGCCACCTTACGACATCTTATCGCAATCATTGGACACCGCCTTTGGGTTCCTGCATTGATCTTAAAGGGGTGAACTCGAAAATGAAGGCCATTCGATGTCGAATGAAAATATTGCTGACCAGTGGGTCCACACGCCAGAAATGGCCACTTCGGCGGCGATAAACGTACGTGTTCGGGACTTCACGCGCGCCTCCCAGTAACGTAGGCTACAGCCAAGACAATAGGGAACTGATTCTTCTTCATGAGGGCGAGGCGTGAATTTCGAGTTTCTGATTAAGCCCCTTTCAAAACTGACGACTGTAGGCCCTAGCCGCCGCCCGCCCTGGCTCACGGCTGTAGCGTGGCGCCCCGCTGGTGAGACAGCCAGCTTACCTGTGCCGAGACGACGCCCAGTTGGTAGGTGCGCACCAGGAACTCGTCGAGCGTCCAGGGCTGGCCGTCTGGCAGCGTGCACAGCCGCACTCCGTACATCCGCGCCAGCGTGTCCTCCACGCGGCTGCCGTAGATGTCCACCAGCCTGGCCGGGCGCCGGGCGGGAGCAGGGTCAGTCAGACGCCTCCACAGGAGCCAGCCCGGGCGGTCGGGCCAGGTCAGGCGGGTGGGTACCTTATCTTTAGCTGAGGACGAGCTAGTCCGGAACGGCCAACAGCGACCACCTGACGGTGCATCTAGAACAGGCAGAGGGCTTTGGTGCAGCTGGTCTGAAGATGAGCGAGCTTAGGAAGCTCCGCGGATTTCAGCGCTGGTCATGTATTCCAAAACCAGAACACCAACGACTCCATTGATTACCGCGTGGAGGGAATGAATAGCCATGTACAGCCAAGCTTTGATGAAGGATGACCCTGTAGGAGGACAGGCGTTCGTATGAAGTCAGCCAGCCGAACGCAGGATAAGTAGCTGGGAATGACGGCTTGATGCCCTCTACGACGAAGCCATACGACCTTGCAGCGACATGGCCACATAACAGTGCAGAGGAGTTATTTATTTTTCCACCGGTCGCTTTCAATCGATCTTTTTTCAGCGATCGCTACAATGGCTGGCGTTGGCCACACAGGCCTGTGTGAGAGGCGAGCTGATCATAAGATAGCATCCAATGTCCGTTCTGCCAAGTCGGACCTGACTATTTGGGAACGCCGCACATGCCACGTAAGGGTGCCCCGGTGCACACCTGACGATGAGCACCTCCAGGTCCCGGACCGCCTGTTGGATATCCTTGACGGTTTCGCAGAGCCGCGGCGAGGTCCACGTGAGTCGCGCGAGCCGCGTGTCCAGCAAGCCACGCACGTGCAACACATGCGGCACGAGCAGCGGCTGCAGGCCGGTCAGGATGCGACCTTGCACGGCGGCGAAGTAGTCCAGCAGGTCCTGGCGGCAGCACACAAAGGCTCATTCGCGAACATGAACAGAAGAGACTTCCGTTGGTCAATGCTGCCGGTATCGGCGCAAGGAGACATGCCAAGGAGATTTCGATGCACCCGCAGATGGCGAAGTGGGGCAGGCTTGGCACTAACGCAGTGACAGATGTGCACTGCTTCGCCGCACCTACGGGGCACATCCGGTCCACGCACTCGTGTCGGAGGCTGCCGTACCTGGACCGAGTTGACGACGTCCACCAGGTACTGTCGGCGGGAGAGCAGCGCTGTGGCGACGATCGGCACCTCCAGGCCCATGCGCAGGATAACCTCCACCTCGCGCAGCAGCACGCGCACCTCGTGGCTGAAGTTGAGCCTGAACTCCTGGCCGTCCGTCAGCACCACCGGCCACGCCAGGAAGCGCTCGATGTACAGCACCTGCGGAGGCCGAACGGCAGTCGGGTCTGGCGGCGGCGCCACGGGGCCGACCGCAACCAGAGTACATGGCTCACATATAAAACTCATGGAGTTCACGTTGTGTGCATCAGCCAAGGGTGGATATTTTCATGCAATGCATCAAGGGAGGCAATATCTTGCAACATCAGTATCAAATGAGAAACGTCATCACAACAGCATCAATTGTAAAACATGAAGCCTAGCTTCCAGTCAAAACCCATCGCGCTATCCATACTGCTTGTGAAGCTGCAAGGTTGCTGAGCGCGTTAAGTAGTGTCGGGGCGTGCTGCGACGTCCATTCGGATCCAGCCATCCCCAACAATTCAAGAAAGCCTTCCGAGGCGCTGTGCGTCTTGCCTGTAATAAGTCACACACTGACACAGCCTGTCGGGCTATTTCGAACCCGCGGTATTTTCAGCCTGCTCCGGATTAGCCTGGCCGGACATTGCCTGAGTGGGAGGGGAGGGGGGTCCACCACCCTGGCACACATACACGGCCCTGACCTCCACTGGCTTCTGAACCCCTGATCGCGGCAGCCGCCGGCGCCCGGGGCCAGTCAGCTCACGTTGCGGTCCATCCAGGCGGCGTGCAGCAGCTGCTGCTGGCGGCACAGGCAGACGGCCAGCTTGTTGTAGCGGCGCACCGCCTGCTTGGTCTCTGGAAGCGCCAGGATGGCCGCGTGCCGCCGGATCACCTCCATCGGCTCGCTGAGCCGCCGGAACAACATGCGTGCCCAGCGCACCTGGCCTGCGCGTGGAGCGTGGGAGCTCGGGTCACTGCGCTCCTCTAGACATGATCTGGGGGTCACTCGTCCCCATCGCCCGCCACACCTGGCCTGCAGGTGAGGCATGAGAGCTCGGGCTACTGCGCTCCACTACAAAGGCCGGGGGATCACTCCTCCCCAATCCGACCACTCCTCACTCCAATCCGACCCCACTCCTCCGGGGATTCGTTACCCATCCAGTCTCAGGCACACGGATGATATTGCTACTCACATCTAGCCACCCTGATCTGAGGTCGAGATGACGCAATAGACACTATATCACCTTTGAACATTTAGAAAACGCGTCCAAACTCAAGGAATGGGTGCATAGGTCCTCCGAATCCAGGAAAAGCATGCGAGTTACGGATCTTACCAATGGATCACTCTCGGTTTTGAAGCTCAGAGTCGCAGTCCCCACGTTACTGGTTTCTGAAGATGACCGCTGAACAGCCTCAGCCGTCACCTTACGTACAGCGTGTTGGCCGTATTGCGATTGCAGGCCATGATTACTTATAGGCGCACGCCAGCTATAACGGTGCAGGCGCTGTGTGACTAACGGGGACCGATACTGGCTGTCACGGCTCTGGCACACACTCAGACTACGGCACGAGCCAGCCTGGCACCGGCTGCCGTGTCGTGACACAGGGCGCCGCCGCCGACCGTCCAGTGGCGCCACGTACCAGCGAGCGGCGCCAAGTACCAGCGAGCGGCGCCACGTACCAGCGAGCGGCGCCACGCACCAGCGAGCGGCGCCACGTACCAGCGAGCGGCGCCAAGTACCAGCGAGCAGCGCCACGTACCAGCGAGCGGCGCCACGTACCAGCGAGCGGCGCCACGTACCAGCGAGCGGCGTCACGTGCCAGTGAGCGGCGCCACGTACCAGTGGGTGGCGCTACGTATCAGTCAGCGGCGCCACGTGCATGACAGCGGTGTCACATACCAGCCAGCGGCGTCACGTACCAGCCAGCGGCGGCTCGTTCCAGGCGAGCGGCGGGTTGTCCTTGTGCGTGACATAGTGCCGCTGTACGCCGGTCACCATGCGGCTGTAGTGCTGAGCGATGCGCTGGTGTTTGTCGGACATGTTCAGACCCGGCACTACGGCCGCCACCTTCTCAAACCTGCCGCCAGGGCGAAAGGCATGGACATGTTGATCGTTTGGGCGGTACCCATACATGTCATGTTAAACCCAATGAATATGATGAGACAAATGACTGTGATACCATGAATCGCGTTCACAACTTCAAACCACGGCGCAAGGCGTGTTCCCTTTCAAAGGCCCTAATACGACATTTGCATGCTTCTTTTGGTTTTGTTGACCAGACGTAGGCTGATAAGGAAGAATAACGATCAACATGCTCTGCTACAAAAGCATATCCTGCGCGGTTCATTGACACTTGGACGACTTGGGAAACGTAAATATAGTATCTAGAACACCTGGGCATGACAAAAAACACGTCGTCTAGCTAGACACCCCGTTGAACAAGTGTAAGTGAAGCCAACCCAGCGAAAGTGTGTGCAGCTCAAACCGTAGGCCCAAACACGATGCCTGTGTCCCGCTGACCCACTCAGATACACACCTTCAGTCGGGTCAGCCAGGGTGTTCGCGGGACCAACCTGGTGATGAAGTGGAAGGCCTGCGGCGTCTCCCAGACGTCGTGGAAGCCTTGCTCGAGCGAGCCGCGGATCTGCGCCAGCAGCGAGGCCGAGCCGCGCCGAAACTCGCCGTAGTCGCTCACGAACTGGCCGCTCCGGTAGTCCAGGTAATCGTACTTCTTCTGCGTGATGTCATCCACCATTTGCCGGAACATGGTGATGATCTCCTCCACCACTGCGGGCAGGTGATGTCATTCAAGCTGGCGGGCGCGGAGCCGCCCCGGACAGCCTCGATTTGCTGAGCCTCAGTTTGTGGTGCCGAGGTCAACGCGCTGTCGCTGCAATGTGCTACACAACATGTAGGACGGCAGGAGCCTTGTGGAGAGGACGTGTGGCGTGTTATGAGCGCACAGTAGGGGGAGATTTTTCAGTCGAAAATAGAAATACCGTGTGACGATGGTCCTTTTCGACAGTGTCCCTGTTCTTGTATAGTGCCCCAACGCTTCCCCAATGACAATGGATGTTGTTAAACACGCGCTCGGGTGGAGGGGGTCAAAATGACCCCACCCCAAGGCTTTTCCAGAATGATTTCAGTGCGGCCAGGCGTAGCCGCTCCAAAGTTTGCATAGCTGTAGTGAAAAAAATAGCGGATTTTTCATATAACTAATTATAGGTACTTGGTAGGGTCGCTGATCGATGGCAGTATGGCAGTATGATCGTAGGTCGTATGGTCGTAGGTCGTTAATCTATACCAGTATGATCTATGGCAAAGACAGACCCCGGCTCTCAGCGAAGGGCATGTCTAGGGAATCGTTAAATGTGATGCAACAATGGATCGCAAGGCAGAGCCAAACACACCTGAGATAGTTTCGTGGGCAATAAGCCAATTTAGTCTAGAATTGCTACAAATTCCATTGACCTAGGGTCTGGTATGAAGTTCAGACCAAGGTCAAAACTAATCTGCTTTTTTACTCAAGAGCTTGGTTTGATAAGGTAGCTTTTGGTGCTCATTTCAAATGTTTTAACGACAGGAACCACAGCAAGCATGTTCCATGGACGTTTTAAATGTCAGAGTAGGTCGCTGGTATGAAATGACCAAGTTCAACATTTTGTTTTTAGTAACACACCGTCTTGCATAATCCCTGACGCTTATTCAAATGACAAAATAGAAGCGACCTTGTAGGCATTTGATCACCTCGACCTTACTAGGTCCCAACGAGGTCGCCGACCTCGTTGAAATTTTGCTTAGAGCAGGTATCTAGGTTCATGGCATTTGTGTGAGGAGGCCTGGGGGCACTTGAGACACCAATTCGAAATTCGACCTTGTTTGACCTCACCTCAACCCAATGGCATAACCTAGGAACCTCAAGTCTTGACATAACTGAATTCACGTACAGGAAAATCCACTCCACGAATTTTGGCGTCTCCATCTTAGTACTTGTCTTATCATTAGTATTATTTCAATGTTTGTTTGTTAGTTCTCCATAATATTGATTTTATTATTTGTTTTATCTCGTAGTATTCTTAGTATTTGAGACCTCAATGTGGTCAAATTGACCCTCACCCGACCAAGGAGTATTCAACCGGCCACCCGGGCGCATGCTAAGTTATCCAGGATGCAGCGTAGATGCGGTAGCGCATACTTACGTTATTCTCTACGTCATGGCAGTAAGATTGGGGTGACAGAAAACCAGAAAACTGGTTTTCAGAAAAAGGAATGCTGGATGTGATGGTCGGCGTCAGGAGCGTGCGCACGTCTTGACTTCCAGAGGCACGTGCCCCCTCCCCTCATCAAGCTTATTACCTGTATAAATGTGTGCGTGGATGCATGCTGGCCATGCAAAAATTAGAAGCAAACGAATAAAATTGAACAGATCGAGGTCACGCAGCGTTGCTTTACGCCGCGCACTGTGCTTCGCGCGCCTGCGGCTCGCTAACGTGAGTTTCCAGTGGAAGTTTTGAGCCCTGTCCCTCTCCGCATTGCCAACTCCTGCGTACGTCCCTGGTCGGTATCATTTTAACTGCCAGCCTTTCGTCATCACCACAACTTTCGCACGCTTTAATGTTTCTGAACGCAGGTTCTCACGAGAACAGGTGCAATGAGCTTCGGTGCCGGTACTCACTGGGTACTCCTTGGAGAAGACCTGCAGTGGAACACCAGCGACACTTTCATCACTGCAAACTATGGAGACAAATATTGAAATTGTTCCCATGCAAAATGGGGATTTGTGACATGAAAGAATCGTGATAGCACCGCTGCATGGGAGATGTACGGAAGTTCACAGCCAATTCAAAGACAGGAACGCAGGTAGAATGCCGAAAGACCAGCAAGAAGACCAGCCGACCTTCGATCCTGGAGTTGAAGAGCCGTGAGTAGATCTGGATCGAGTCGAACAGGTCGGTCAGCATGTTGAGCCGAGAGCAGAAGGCGTCGAACTTGCCGAAGATGTAAACCTTGCTGAACTCAAACGGCCGGTCACCCACGTGCTCCAGGGCTTTCTAAACGGCACGCGAACGTTGGATCAGTTGATGTCGCCCGAGGCTGCTATAGCCCAGAGGCAGGCAATAAATTTCACTTGATTTCGGTAAGCAAACTTTGCTAATGGCATTTCATCACGTCACCACACTTCCCGGTTGCCTTAAATAACAGGCCCGGACCAACGCGTCTCGCATGGAATATATATATATATATATATATATATATATATATATATATATATATATATATATATAGCTTACATTTGATCGTTTTTCGTTTTTGTGTGTGACGCTTTTGACGTTTGTTCTTCCGACGCCGTGCATCCGTCTCATGTTCCATGAACCAATCCACCCGATCATGATCGGCCCAAATCACGCTTAGAGCTCAGAGTCCCGTACCGTCGGTGTTGTACTGACCTCGGCCCGGCGCGCTGCTGTACTGACCCCGGCCCGGCGCGCTGCTGTACTGACCCCGGCCCGGCGCGCTGCTGTACTGACCTCGGCCCGGCGCGCTGCTGTACTGACCTCGGCCCGGCGCGCTGCTGTACTGACCTCGGCCCGGCGCGCTGCTGTACTGACCTCGGCCCGGCGCGCTGTTGTACTGACCCCGGCCCGGCGCGCTGCTGTACTGACCTCGGCCCGGCGCGCTGCTGTACTGACCCCGGCCCGGCGCGCTGTTGTACTGACCCCGGCCCGGCGCGCTGCTGTACTGACCTCGGCCCGGCGCGCTGTTGTACTGACCCCGGCCCGGCGCGCTGCTGTACTGACCCCGGCCCGGCGCGCTGTTGTACTGACCTCGGCCCGGCGCGCTGCTGTACTGACCCCGGCCCGGCGCGCTGTTGTACTGACCCCGGCCCGGCGCGCCGCTGTACTGACCTCGGTCCGTCGAGGTGTTGTACTGACCCCGGCCCGGCGCGCTGTTGTACTGACCTCGGTCCGTCGAGGTGTTGTACTGACCCCGGCCCGGCGCGCTGTTGTACTGACCCCGGCCCGGCGCGCTGTTGTACTGACCCCGGCCCGGCGCGCTGTTGTACTGACCCCGGCCCGGCGCGCTGCTGTACTGACCTCGGTCCGTCGAGGTGTTGTACTGACCCCGGCCCGGCGCGCTGTTGTACTGACCTCGGTCCGTCGAGGTGTTGTACTGACCCCGGCCCGGCGCGCTGTTGTACTGACCCCGGCCCGGCGCGCTGTTGTACTGACCTCGGTCCGTCGAGGTGTTGTACTGACCTCGACCCGGTGCGGTGTTGTACTGACCTCGGTCCGCCGAGGTGTTGTACTGACTTCGGCCCGGCGCGCTGTTTTACTGACCTCGGTCCGCCGAGGTGTTGTACTGACCTCGGCCCGGCGCGCTGTTGTACTGACCCCGGCCCGGCGCGCTGTTGTACTGACCTCGGTCCGTCGAGGTGTTGTACTGACCTCGACCCGGTGCGGTGTTGTACTGACCTCGGTCCGCCGAGGTGTTGTACTGACCTCGGCCCGGCGCGCTGTTGTACTGACTTCGGTCCGCCGAGGTGTTGTACTGACCTCGGCAAGCTGCGGTGTTGAAGTGACTCCGGCTCGATACGGTGATGTACTGACCTCGGCCCGCTGCAGGCCGGCGTGGTAGTGGTCTCGGAGCGCGATGCAGTCGCCGATCTTGGAGCGCACCTCGGCCTCCGGCTGAGACCAGATGGTGTGCCGGCCCCGACAGCTGATGTACTCCATACATGAGACGATCATCTGGTTGGTGACCTGTCACACGTCACATTGGGGTCACCTGTCATATCGAGGTCACAGGCCTATGGTTCACTGGGTCTTAGTCCTTTTGCAAATAAAGTGAGCTGAAAGAAATGGGGAATTTTAAATGAAACTCGCATACGTCCATGACACGTTTTAGATACCATTTGTGCCTGGGCGCAGGGGCGTTTCAAGAAGTGGGGTGACTGAGCTCAGGGCATACTATAGAAACCTTTAGCTGAAAGGTATTTCGGCGACCGGAGGGGTGCAAATCAAGGACTTCGTACGCTTTTTATTAACATTACACTTTGCGGAGACCTGTGAATGTCCTGCTTGCTATGCGAGATATACGCTTATAACTATGTTTACTCCTGCACGATCTTCCCTTTTCGGCTCATCTATTCCATTCGGTGAGTAAGATTATCCAGGTTTCTAAACTCCTTCCCCTTCTCAACATTGTTTACCCTGGGAGGCGAAATTCCGCGAAGAGGTGGGGATTTGGGGTCATTGGAGAGGAGTCCGTCTCCACAGTTCATATGACAATATACGACCAGGGTACAGGCTGGTTAAAACCTCGCATTGGAATCAATGTCCCATAGAACGCCAGAGTTTTAACGCGCCTGGATTTGGCCGACTGCTTGTCAAGAAATAAGTTTTTGTCGCAGCATTTTAGGCAGAAACAGATTTGGAAGCCCAACAATGCTACCTGCCAAGAACAATGTGACAAAAGCCATAAAACTAGGGTTTCTCCTGTATAAAACGACGCCATAAAGTCAGGCCCTTCTTTCAGAAATGTGGACGCGTCGCATCCACATTTCACCATTCAGCGACCTGCTGTTCGGCCCGCGCACGACGCAGTGCAAAATGGGACGGACAAACAGACCTTGATCCTTATTTGAACTGCATCGTGAATTACTGCTCAGAATAATTTGGAGCTAGCGCGTGCAAATTCTCGGATGCCATTCAAATTCATACTGTGCATTTAGTTTCACCAGCTGTGATACCTTTAGCTACTTCTGCATTGTTTCCGTGTTGCGTTGTTTCTGCGGCATGGTGACTTTATACTCCTAGCCTGCTATTCTGCGCGCCTTCGGCTCCCGTGTGTGTGCCGGGTCCAAATCCCGGTTGCGCCATGGTCCCTGAACGGCGATATAATCCAGGTTGCGCCATGGTCCCTGAACAGTGATATAATCCCGGTTGCGCCATGGTCCCTGAACGGTGATATAATCCCGGTTACGCCGTGGCCCCTGAACGGTGATATAATGCCGCTTGCGCCATGGTCCCCGAACGGTGATATAATCCCGGTTGCGCCATGGTCCCCGAACGGCGATATAATCACTCCGGTCGCTAGCGCTCTATAAAATGATTCCTGAATACGTCCGTCGCGCTTCCCTTAAAAAAGGATCTGCGCGTCTGGCTGTTTCTGTGCTATTTTTTCGTTTCGCGATATTTTATCTTGAAGTCGGTCGTATGAAGGAGTGGTTTCACATAACGGTGTTGCCATTTTCGTTAAGTTAAAAATAAGCTGGCACATTTTCTCAGCGGTATATTACACTTACAAAGCGCACGAGTAAAAATATACAAAAATACGGCAGGTGCCACGTCCCTGCCACCACATCGACGCCAACCGTAAACCAATGATACGCCAACAGAGCATCATTATCACACGTCACAGCATAGTCATCAAGCGCCTGTTGGCAAAGGGCCTATCAGAGGCACTTCGGTGTCTTCTCCACAGTCTTCGGGAAGAACACACACCGCAGAGCAGCGATCTTCTTGGGGTGTAACGGCTTCTGCTCAATCTTAATAGAGCGTTTTCGGCTTGCAGGAGCTTGTCGGTTGGACTTCTGCCTGCACTTCGCTCCGACCCGCCGGTCGGCATCTGAAACATTGCCAATAAGTCGTTAGCATGCTTGCGAGACCCATCAAGGGAATTCGCTGACTGGAGTTGACCGACAGCTGGCCTTAATTATGGGCAAAATACATAAAGCTATTCACCAATGCACTCAGCATTGAACAAGAAACACACTTGCTTAGGCTCCATGTCGGTACGGGGTACTTCATGCATGTCAGCATGTTAAGTTGAAAAGCGTTTTTTTTCGGGAAAAAGGAATCTTCGGTCTGGCATAATGGGACGAGTTACTCACCTAGCAATTTAAAACTTTGCACCGATTGTAAAGTGTCCTTGAGACCAGTGCACTGATGTTTGCCGCTAAGCTATATATTTCTTAATTTGGAAGCGGCAAGGCGGTCGCATCGGCTCCCACTCTTCCCTGACCAGTCCGCATTATAAAAGTATATTTCTTAATTTGGTGGCGGCAAGGCGGTCGCATCGGCTCCCACTCTTCCCTGACCATTCCGTGTTATAAAAAACGACGAATCAGCGCTAGGGTTAAAGCTTATATCATGAACCCATCTGAAAGTAACGCCAGTATGATGCTACGCATCTGGAGCACAAGTTCATGGGTATGCTTAAGCGAAATATCAGCAGGAAACCACGAAACCGTCATGTGCTCCGCAATTTTTCCAGATTGATTCTGTGAAATCTTATCACAACAATACCGAGCCAAAGGTTATTTTCCCGTAGCTGGGGACGTGGTAACATTCCCAAACCAAACAATGCTAAAAATCCAAAGCAGAACTGACCTCGACTAGGCTTGATGGGCTTGTCGGGTGACTGGACCCTCGTCGCTCTAACGGGCGTGCGCTGCTGGTCTTCTGGAGCTGCGATGTTCTCGTCGCGCAATTCGGCCTCCTGGAATCAGTGACCTCAGTCACACGATCAGTCTCAGTCACCATCATCTTCGTCCCATCATCACATCATCATTCTCATCACATCACTTGCTCACAAGCAAGGTAGCGTGCGATTCGGGTGTGCGCGTTCTTCTCGTCGGACGCGAAACAGCGCTTCGGTTCGGCCACAAATATGTCTTGACAATGTGTGGCCAGGTCGCATGACAAGTCCAAACAATCATCACATGCATTTATCAAGACTTGGGCTACAGCAAATAGATGCCTACTAGTGGTTGCAGGCTTGCTTCGCTAAGCGAAGGAGCTGACTCCTCGAAAACGCAAGTGAAGACCAGCCGTGTTCTACTGCCGATCTGCGTTTGTTTCTATTTATGGGTGTGTGCAACATCATTTAAAGGATTGCCTAGCCGATTCCACCTCGGCCAGGAACGCATGTGGGTGCTGAAAAGCAAACGTCATACGCAAGTCAGATTTTCGTGCGGCAACCTGGGTGAATCACTTACAACCCTGACGGAGATCGGTCGGTGACTGCCCCCCCCCCCCTTCCCTCTCCTTTTACGCGCGTGTGCGTAGCGAAATGCTGGATCGCTCCTCGCGTGTCATTCGAGACACTGGTCATGACTGGCTTACCGTGAGGAACTGGGAGAAGTCTGGAGTGAAGTCGAGCAACGTCCAGCTAATACGCCCAGACCGCAGGTCGAATGACCTCACACGTGTGTCGTCACATGCAGCGTCCTGAAAGGGAAAATAGGAAATATGAAGACAATAAATGCGTCGGTGGTCAAACTCAGCAAAATCGGGCATGTGTGAAGGATGTGCGTTTATCAAGTGGCGTGTATCATCAACCCTCCCCCCTCCCACACACACACACGCACAAGTTTATACATATATATATATATATATATATATCTATCTATCTATCTATCTATCTATCTATCTATATATATCTATATGTATATATATATATATATATATATATATATATATATATCTATCTATCTATCTATCTATGTATATCACACACACACACACACACACACACACACACACACACACACACACACACACACACACACACACACACACACACACACACACACACACACACACACACACACACACACACACACACACACACACACACACACACACACACACACACACACACACACACATGTATATATATATATATATATATATATATGCATGCATGTGTGTGTGTGTGTGTGTGTGTGTGGTGTGTGTGTGTGTGTGTGTGTGTGTGTGTGTGTGTGTGTGTGTGTGTGTGTGTGTGTGTGTGTGTAGATACAAAGATACATAATTTGTATATATATATATATATATATATATATATATATATATATATATATATACTTGCCGATGCGAGTCGCACGTCAGTTAACTTACCTTCAGAACTCCATTGGCGTGCAAATCCGTTTCCTGCAGGTCGTTCATGTCTTGATGTTGGCACTGACACAAGCGGTCCGCAATGCTTCTTCCGGTATAGCGTGAGCGGCAAAACTGGCCGCCGCTCCTTCCGTTCATTTTAAGCGCAGCGCGGCTGACCAAAATGGCGGCCAAAACTCCGCCAGGAGCCGACCTTTGAACAATCCCAAACCTGGTGACAAAGTGCGAACACGGCGGGAAAATATACAGTGCCGGGGATTAGTAATTTAGAGAAGGGTCGGGTAAGGTGTTTCCGAGTTTAAGCCCAAACTCCAAATAATGCAGCCCGCACATGTTCGGCAACACCGCAAGAGTAATTCGAATCATCCCCTGATTCACCATGTTTCACAACATGGACTGACGGGGATGTATGCGAACCCCACCCTTACTGTTTCCAAATCAAAAAGGGATGAAGACACACGAAAAAGCAACATCATATTGCTCTCAATGAGGTATTGCGATCTGCAATCAGTTTTATGTTGATTGGACAAAAACTGACTTCACTAGGCCAGGTCAAGAGGTGAATGTTTCCTTAAAATGAAGTTTTACATTTCACATTCTCATGTGTACGAAACCTTGCCCCGTAGTGACATGGGATTTAAAGAGGTGTGTAGCTTGTTTAATTCTGTGCACAATGGTGAGTAGGTTTCTGCACTTTAAGTCTGTGTGCATAATGTAGGGCCATAGGCGTAGGAAGGCAGTGTCCTAGAATTTCCGACTTTGCGTGTAAAGCAACACTCTATGAGAAGGAATTTTTCACTCCTTTTCCGCATATTTTATGTGAATTTTTCACTCCTGCCTGACATGGTGTAATCGCACATGCCAAACTCCTATTTCCCTTTCTGAGGTTTTCAGATGTCATCCCAAACCGAGCTCACTTGAAACCACCAAGCATGAACAAGGCTCCGCAGAACCTGGACACCTATGGCTATGTTCTGCCTCACCTACATCTGAATCATGTATATGCATGCACAAAGCAAGGGCGCCAGGTACATCCGAGTTCAAGAACCCCAGCGACCCCAGCCGCTTGCACGCATTAAGTTTGGTTTGTTAAGAAATTGCATCACAATCTGCAGCTGTGCGCCAAATGCAAGGTTTTCACGCATACCCTATTTTTTTGGTCTCACCACCTCACCACGAAAGTTTTTGTTTGTTGTCATGTTTTTATCACAAGTGTTGCTGTCAGCAGATAGGTGAGATGAGATGATGTTCATCATATGGGCTACTGTAAGTTAGGTTAAGTTGGTCAAGTGCATGGCAAGTGGCAATAGGAATTGTGCAAGAATCAGTAACTCACAACTGCTGCTGTGATACAAACAAGTTATACAGGATGAGATGATGTAAGGCCTCTTTAGGTTGGGCGTATACTACTTTCATGGAAATAAGCATTGGTATTTTGTAAGAAACAGTGACAAAATATTTGTTTTCCCTGACCACATCTGAACAGAAGCCAGAAGTATGTCTATTGTGTTTCACTTGGTGATGGCCTGATGTGTAGGAGTCCAAGGTTTTTTGTTTGAGTGTGCTATGCTTGTTGAATTTTCTGTTTTTATTTTGTTTTTAAATTCCTTTGCTTTGTTTGGTTTCAAAAGTGCTGTAGAAGGAAACTGAACAGCGCGGCATCAAATTATTGGTGTTAATAATTTGTTATGTTCATAATGCTGTCATGAAATTACTATGCATTAACACGCGCCCGGTTGGCCGGCTAGATCCCTTCGCTTGGGTGTGGGGGAGTCAATTTGACCCCCTCTGAGATCTCGAGAACTAAGAAAGCTAGAGACACTAAATTTACAGAGTGTCTTGACCTATACGTGAACTCACTTTGGTTCAGGTTTCAGCTTCCTGGGTCATGACCTTCAGGTCAAATAAAGCCAAACAAGGTCAAATTCCAGGCTGGTCTCCAAAGCGCCCCAGAACCTAGGTAGCTGTCTCTAAGCAAAAGGTCACAAACCCATTTAAGGTCATTGACCTTGATTGGCCCTTTGAAGGTCATGGTGACCAAAATGATGCAAGACTGCTCTGAGTTTTGCATTTGAATAAGCGACAAAAATTACGCTAGGCAGTATGTTCCTAAAACAAGAAGTTCGACCCGGGTCATCTTAGGTCAGTGGCCTGCTATGGCCTTTAAGAAGTCAACTGAAGATGCATAATGCGGTTTCGGCTGTCAATAAATTCGAAATAAGCACCAAAAACTGTCTCAAACAACAAGCTCTAGAGTAATAAATCAGGTTGGTTTTGACCTTGGTCTACCTTCATACCTGACCTTAGGTCAACGCAATTTTCTCATTCAATATTTGTGGTGCCTGAGGAAGCATCTCAGAGTTGCATGTCTTCGTCAAACACTCCGTTGTTCCATCAGATTGAACGATTCCCTGGAAATCGCCTTCGCTGAAACCATGGGCGAACTTTGACCTGTCGTACCTCAGCGACCTAACAAGGTACAGCTAAAATTTATGTGTGAAACGATCTGCTATGCAACTCTCTTGAGCTATGCAAAATTTGGCGCGGCTACACCGCGCCGTTCAGAAACCATTCGGGAAAAGCCCTCGGAGAGGAGGGGGAGTCAATTTGCCCCCCCCCCCCCCCCCGAGCACGTATTAATGTATTCTGTTTCACTAAATGGCCTAAGATGTTAAAAACGAAATAGCTTTGTCAGGTTCCTGATATAACGTCCATGCCAACTTGAAGTAGATGTCTTTGATTGCTGGAGCATCAGTCACGAGCTCATAAGTTCCATTTTTAGTGAATTGATTTTTTTCACTCCCGCACGGTCTTTTGCGATATAACTTTCCATTGCCACCCTAGTTCAAAAGCGATTCTAGCTCACTGTAGGAAAGTTTCAAAAAGTGGGAGAGGGGGCAGGATCAGGCTATACTTCAGGAACTTTTACTTTGGGAGCAAACTCGTGACCGGGGCGGGGTGGGGGTGGAGGCTATTGTCCGCTTCTAATTCACATAACATATTTTGGAGATAACTAAATGGCGCAATTGCTATACTAAACAAACATCGGATGCCAATTTCCACTGGCACACAATCTTGCTTATTCGACTCATCTGTGCCATTCGGCAAATAAGGCTATTTCCTTGAGAGACAAAATCCAAAGGCGGGTAGCTATTTTGGGTCATTGGCAGGCATCTGTCTCTACAGGGTAAATGCTAAAATACTACCTTGACACAGGCTGGTCAGAATCTTGCATACGAATCGATGGTCCATAGTTACGCCAGAGTTTTCATGCGCCTAGACTTCGCCGGCTGCTTTTCAAGATGTGAAAGTTGACGCAGCATTTTAGACGGAAACAAGGTCCAAAGCTTCAAAAACTAGCTGCCGAGAGCAATTTGACTGAAAAAATTAAAACTGGAGTTTATCCTTTAATAACAAGTTGCACAATAAAGGCTCATCTGTCATATACTCGTTATCTCAGCACTATTCCTGTCCGCTGTCGGCGGCCTCTGCCCTGGCCCGGCTGTCGCCCGCACAACTGGCTGCGAAGTGGGCGTATGGCTGCTTGCTGCAGGTTTATGGATCAGTTTTGCAATCTATTGGGATGTAAAGCACGCGATGGCTACTTGCAACAGTATCTTTTCCAAACTGTCTTCCCTCACATCAAACCACAGCAAAAAATAAGCTTTCGAGAGCTGCCTACATTACGCATGCATTTGTCCGACGGGCATTTAATTGAGCCTCGCTCAACGTAGCCGATTTGATCTGCTTTTGTACGTAGGCAGGGGTGTAGCCAGCATCTTACGAATGGGGAGGGCACATGATTGTTAAAATCCCTCCCTGCCCCTGATGGTGACCCCAAATAATCGCCCTAGCTTTGCTTATATGGCTGAATAGCTTATTTATTAACTTTGGCACGGTTTTCTTCGTTTTACTGTTATTTTTACTCTGTAATTAAAACAGAAACAAAATACCGAAGAAACTACGAGATCATTACATATTTGTGCGTCCAATAAACTGCAGAAAGCAGGCGCTTAACGACTACATAAAATGAACAACCCGTCAGCAATATCTAATAACAGGGCCAATCCATCTTTGTTTTGAAATATTAAACATTCCGTCAGAATCGTTTCGTGATGTAATTTATGTCACGTAGTTTGAAGCATGCGCGCTCGCAAATCTTAGCAACAAAAACCTCGACGCCAGGCGCTGAATTCTCCGTAGGTCGCACAGCGTCGGCCTTGCGGCTAACACGGAGCTGTGGTCGGCGGCTGGACGAAAATGACGGCATTACTGAAAGAACTATCTTTGAACATTTTAGCACATAAAATCTTACATTCAGAAGAAAGTTTAGCCGTAAAGTACAGCTGCGCGATTTTTAGATAGATGATAAGAACGGATTGGCCCTTACAGCAGCGCGAAGTAGTGTCGGAATGTGATGGTAGGACGTGAAGAATAAAAGATGGAGCCTCTTTACGTGTTGCTGTAACTGTAAATTTGTCTAGAGGACAGATGAGCACGGCACCCGCCGCTTGGTGTTGCTTGCAACAGCCTACGCCGTTCGGTTTGGAGACAGCTGCAGCACAGGCCATTGATGTCCTTTGCTCCAGGGATTGCGGGGGCGCATGCTTAAGTCTTTTGATGTAAGTTATTTTACTTATCGATTGTGCAAGAGGCTGAACGGTGTCAGGCAAACATGGGTGGCCTCGTTTATCTTTTAACTCATTTCGACCCACTCTACTTATATTTACAACTGCTATTGCATTTCGGCCCACTGATACTCTATTCAGCAATATTGAAACCCATTATTTCTTATGGACAAGGGGCTCTCTTGAGTAAAGCACTGGAGGCATATTTATGTTCCCGGTGGAGGGTCCAGTGGCATTCCGTCCTACCGTGGGGTGTCTTCATGCTGTCATTCTGTGTGTGTGTGTGTGTGTGTGTGTGTGTGTGTGTGTGTGTGTGTGTGTGTGTGTGTGTGTGTGTGTGTGTGTGTGTGTGTGTGTGTGTGTGTGTGTGTGTGTGCGTGTGCGTGTGCGTGTGCGTGCGCGTGCGCGTGCGCGTGCGTGTGCGTGTGCGTGTGCGTGTGTGTGTGTGTGTGGTATGTCGATACTGAAGTACTTAGAGGAATACAGCATATAACATGTTCCCCTCCTTGACACGGGAGGTCTTCTGACACGCGCAGTTAGCCCCGAATCAACACAAGAACCTGCACTGGCACGACATCCCTGATCACCGCAGATGGTCCAATAAATGTGATATGGAGTCCAGTTTCAGATTTTTCTCTGCCTTCTTCAGAGATATTGATGACCCCTGAACTTAGATGGTAGATCGAAATGGGGTCCCACATTTGTGTTGACATGGCTTACCCATGTTTGTTTCAAAAGCCTCAACGTTCACTCTGAATTGACAACTGAGAACAATTATGTAATATAGATTGGAACGTGCAATCGCGCAAATCTTGTAACAGCCTCGATGCCCGGCGTTGAAGTCTCCCTAGGCCGCGTAACGTCGGTCCTTTAGCTGACACCAAGCGATGGCCAATGGGCAGACGAAAAGACGACACGTCTTGAGGAAGATGGCTGGTGAACTAAGTAAAGCAGCATGCATGTTTAAGGTAGTACAAAAGTAAGGAAAACGCAACTTAAATCCGAAAATGTAGGAGGACCAGATAACATTGCTGGTCCCCAATCATGAAAAGTGGGGGGGGGGGGGCATGACTCGTCAGCCCCCCTGTTCCTACACGCATGCAGTTGTGCAATGTTGACTAGCCCAAGAGCTAATGGGTTCTAAGCCAAGTTCATAGGCAGAATTCGGGGCGAGTAACACATAGGCTGCATTCTACTTTGCGGTGGCATTGCTACCACTCCGGTTATTAATTTCCCTGGCCCCACTGACCTTGATGAGCAGCGCTGACATGCGCTCGGACGAGTTGTAGTAGTGCGATATGCTGTGGATCATCCGCACCACGTTGAACAGGCCAGCAATGCTGTTCACCATCTCCGGCTGCACAGCGGAGCAGAAAGAGGGTTAGTTGCAGGTCCTGGGTGGGAGATCCTGGGGCCGCCGGACCAAATTCGTCACTTGCACTTCACCCACGTGTATGAGCCGGCGTAGAATTTGTCAGGTCTCCCCCTTTCACAAAACAGTAGATAGCACTGGCATGTGCCGTTTGAATCAGCTCTCATGGAGGCGATAAGCGGCGGCAAAGGAATGAGTGCACCAACATAATGTGGGCGGCATGTCGCCAGTCAGGAGGGCCTTCAGGCTCGACAACTAGAACTTCTCGCATCGAAATTTTTTGGTTGACAAACTCAATGGAACGACATGCTTGCCGCTCAGTTAACGGACAATTGGCAAACCGTTCCCACAAAACCAGAACAGTGGAGCAGTCGGTGCAACCCCACACATTTGCTGACTGCTTTATTTGGCGTTTTGGCATTCCGGCCAGTGACCTGATCTGCCGAAAGCGTTTAAGACCGAACTAAGAATCTTACCACTTGTTATCGGACACACATTACATAAAGTCCATGCGTATGTGATAAAATCTGTTTGTTTGAGATAGTCTCGAGGAACATACGCGCTCCGAACAGCTCCCTTTTCACCGCGTTACGATTTTCCACGCGCATTGTTACGGAGCCGCACCGGCGAGCCGAGCGTGAGCGGGTGCAGGTGCTTCTCGATGCTGTAGATGAAGCGGATGTTGTCCTTGGCCTCGGTGTAGGCGTCCGTGATGCGCCGGTCGGTGCGCCGCCACAGCTTGATGATCGGGTAGTGATTCATTTGCAGGCAGAACACGGCTGTTTTTACCTACAGCAGAGGACACGCGTGGCGCAAACCTACGTGGCACAAGTTTGAGCTGAGCCCATACTCGTCATTGTGACAGTATGGGTCCGAAGGTCTTTGGTGCCGAGCCATGCACGAGTGGGAAGCGAAGGTGACCTGAATCAATTGACCTGACAAAAAAATGACAGGCACAATTAAACCCATTCGGTATATACACCGGCGACAATTTCTGTGTGTGTGTGCCTTTGCACTGGCATGAAAAGACAACGTAGACTGCATTTGCAGTACGTGCATCCCGTTAGCGGACCAGCGAGACAGAACTAGTCTGCCTGAACACTGAGCGTTGCGTCAGCTAACGTACATTGTGCAGCTTGAGCTGGTCGATGATGGAATCTATAACGGACATCCGGATCTTCCAGTACTCCAGTTCTCTGTGCGGCCCTATCTCGTTGCCTTCCTTCCGCAGCAGTTCGCTCTGCATCAGCACCTGCCGGCGGAGGCCTGACTGCGATGCGTTCGGGCCTGGCGACGCTGGCCAAACAGGCAACCCATGCCATGGCTTTTGGCATGGATGTGTCTGACACCTCACATAGTGTACAGGTGTGGTGCAGCCGACATGCTCAGCGCTTAGGAACCTCGCGTTGCGCCTCGGTGTCAGCGCCTTAGGGACAGCGTTCAGCGCCTTGGTGTCACACAGCCGACCTTCCCAGTGTTACGGTATAAGGCACACGGGTGTGCCGTTTACCTTAACACTGGGGCACGTGTGCGGCACACCAGTAAGCGTCTTTAGAGGCACGGAACGACACTGATGGCCTGGAGCACTCTTCACTCGCCTGTGATATGTGTCACTTGCAGTGTCAAGTATTGCCATCTGCATCATCCCTCCGCTGACGACCTCCAGACCCCCCCCCCCCCCCCCCACTCCCCTCTGTCTGCGCCCCGCACATCTTACTGGTCATATTCATCCTCCCGCTTCTAACCTCCTCGATCTGGCGGATCCAAATGTTGACGTACTGCTCCATGATGATCAGCTTGTGCTTGTCCTTGTACAGAGCGGTGGCCTCGGCTGGCGTGCGGAACTGCAGGTTCAACGGGATCTCCTCGAAAACCACCCGTTGCTCAATGCCACTCTCCGTCACTGCTCGCAGAAGGTGGCACACGTCGCGCTGAGTGATTTAATTTGATTTGATTTGATGTTTATTTTCGGTTGTGGACACGATATGATGGGTGGATTGGCGCATAAGCGGGACGCTTAAATCTGAGCACCTCTCCTAACAACAAGACATGGCCATCGTCGCCAGGGAACCCACGACCCACCACCCACCCGCCCGATCTGTAGGCCGACACGGGTCAGGCGCCCACCGCTGCCCCGGTCTACACATATAGCCGTCCTGTGCCGGCGGCGAACGCCCGGCCGGCAACGCCATCCAGCGGCTCGTCTGCTGCCCGCACCCGCTGAAAATTTTTGGGCCAATCGCTTGGTCCGAAAAAGAAATGTTTGAAAATTGTTTGCTCCATGTTGCCCATTGCGATCCTGTAAACCATTTCATCTGAGAAAGATACCTAGTTGCTCGTTGTGAGTGAGCTCAGAAAAGTTCGGAATGATACGATCTGATTTACGTAGCATTGATATTCGGATTTCATGCTAGCGAGGACAGTTCAGTACAAAGTGTTTAGGGTCTTCATATGGATAGCCACACAGGCAAGAAGGACTAGGTGTAGTTGAATTTATTTTGCATTTCGAACAGATGGGCATTCAGGTCTAACATTTCCAATCTCAGACTAGTATTTAGGACGTTACCATGGTCTGATCTAAAGCTGTGATACACCGGAGGCGCGGCTACACCGCAGCGCTGGTGTATTTCCCGTTTGAAGAAACGAGAAGACTGGAGAGATGACACCTCAAGCGGGAGCTGGTTCCATCTTCTCGTAGTTGATGGAATGTAGGATTTTTGGTATGTTGAGATTCTGTTCGGTGGTAATGTGAGTTTCATTGCATTGCGTAGCGGGTGTCCTGTTGCGAGTGCTCGTGTGTCAGGTAGAAGGGCAGTGGCGTTTGTTGGCAGTAGATATTTATTATGGATGAGGGTGTGGAACAGCGCCAGTTTGTGCATGTTTCTTCGTGATTTGAGAGTGTTCCATCTCAAATAGTCCAACAGTGCGCGAGTGTGTGTTCTGTAGAGTGCACCGGTGGTTAGTCTTGCTGCTCTGTACTGTAATCTGTCAAGGCTAAGTGAGTCGCTGGTTGTTAAAAGTCCGTCGTATACTACGTCACAATAATCAAACAAAGGAATTATGTAAGTCGTCTATATGTCGTTGAGGATATGCCCGGGCAGAAGTCGCGATAGTGGGCAGAGAGGTCCAAGGGGCCTACTGATTTTGTAGATGGTGTCATTAACGTGCTGGTGAAAGTGCAAATCAGTAGATATCATCTGACCAAAGTGTTGCTGGCTTGTAACGGAAGGAATTCGTCTGTTGGTGAATGTCTGTTGAATCGTTTTCGTGGCGTTGAACGTGATGAGCCAGTCTTTGCCGAACTCTTGTATAAAATTAAGTTGTGTTGGAGTGCCGCTTGTACGGTAACTGGGCCGTGTGGGTGAGCTGTGTATAGCGTAGCATCGTCGGCAAAGAAACGATACGTCGTTGTGAGTTTTGTCGGCTAGGCCGTTAAGATATATAAGCGCAAGGAGAGGTCCCAGAACAGACCGGTGCGGGCATCCAGCATTTATGGTCCTAAGCGTGCTGAAACTGTTTCCTACATTCACTATCTGCTTACGGCCTGAGAGATACGATTCTAGCCAATTTAGGAGAGCTCCTGACAAACCACCATAGTTTTTGCACTTGAGCAGGAGGCCCTTATGCCATATATTGTCAAAATATTTACTAATGTCCATGTAAATGGCTGTTAAGGTATTGCCTCGGTCCAAAGCTGCATGAAGATTGCTAATGCAATATGGCAGTGCGTGGCCTCAGGGACGGGTAGGTAGTCAGTTGCGGGTTGTGATTGTCTGGCGAAAAATTCCCCTAGTAGGTTATCTTTATGTAAGTCTTCTGTCAATGGGGTTGAATCAGGTCCTACGAGCGGTGGCACAGTCTCAGCCCGTGTCCGTCCTATCATTTGTTTAAGAATGCGATCGTACTTGTGTGGGTTTTTGCTTTGCATGCAAGAGGTTGTTTACTTGATGTTACACGTGGCTGTTTTAAGTCTGTTCATGCATGTGGTAAAATTTCTTTGTTGTCGCCAGCGGTCCCAGTGGTCATCAGTCATATACCTCTGAGCAAGTCTGAAAAGTCTGTCTCTTCTTCTCATATATGTCTTTCGTGCAGCATTGACCCAAGGTTTGTCGCAGTTTCTCATCCTGATTATTTTTTGGGGGGATGGCTTTAGCAGCTGCTGCCAACGTGGTCTGTGTGGAGTTATTTGTCGCTGTGTCAATGTCATGATCAAGTACTCTGTCCCAGTCTGTGTTTGCCAGAAGCTGTGAAAGTTTGTCTGCAGCCATGTTTGTGTAGTTCCATGCTTGTCTGGCTAATGCCTTTAAGGGTGACGATGCAACCTTGATAGGGGCAAGAATGTGATCTATTGGTGGAAAAGGGGGAGAACCCCACTGCCTGCATTGATGTTTGTGTACATGCCAGCATTAAGAAGATACTGTGTCTTGTGTAATGCATGTTGGCTGGTAAATGAGTTGTGGAGTTGTGTCAGACTGAGTGATTCAACTGTGTGTTTCAGACTGACCTTGAATGAAAAGATATCACTGTGTTTAGTAGAGTGAATTTTAATTAGATATTTATTACCAGCATTGAAATCTCCCAATATCAATGTTGATGCGGGGTTATACGTTTGTGCCATGCCAACACTGTCTGACAAGATATCTAAAAATTCTCAGTTGACTGCTAGAGAGATTGGGTGGGACATAGACACAGCAAACCACAATAAGTTCTGATTTGATCTCGGTGAGGGACCAAACCCATTCAACTCCTTCCAGTTCGAGATCAGGTGGTCTCTTTGCTGGGAGCGTTGATTTAAAATATGCTGCTACTCCCCTTCCATATGGAGTCCTGTGCTTTGTCATTGGGTTGTGGTAGTTGTGTAAATTGTTCAAGCTGGGATGGACCTGTGAGTCAAGTTTGGCTGCAGTCAGAAGCAAAATGTTAATGCCACTGTATGTGGTGAAGAGTGCAAGCTCGCCCAGGCGTCCCGGAGATGTCATGCTGTTTATGTTGACATGTGATATTGACATTCTTCGTTACTAAGGGTCCTGGGCTGAGTTCCACCCCACTGATTGTTAAGCACATTTTAATGTCAGGATATAGTATAAGTAACAGTTTTGAGCATTTACGTGTGGGAGCTGAGCAAGTGAAGGTAAGATGCGTGCGTGTAGGAAAAGAGTGGGTGAGAATTGGATAATGGTATGACATGAGGGTTGAAAGGGATAGAGGGAAAATACCAGCGAGTGCTGAGCAGCCCACCTCCAATGTCCGAGCAGAAGAGGTTAAGTGAATGTTGTCAGAAAGAATGTTGTCAGAGTGGCAACGTCACATTCCGCCGGCCGAGTATCACGGTAGGTGTGTCATTGGGGTGGGCGTGTCACGCGTCACAACGAGTGTGTCGCGAATCACAGCGGGGTGTCTTGAATCACAGTGGATGTCACGTGTCACAGCGGGTGTAGTACATGCCACACAGGGTGTATCACACATGCCATGTCGTGCTTGGTCTCCATTGCTGGATACTGAACGCGCTGCTGCTCATGACGAGCGACATGTGACAGTGGATGCGTTACGCGCCACAGCCGGTGTGCCGTATCCGTCTCGTAAGCGCTTCTGTCTTGGCGAAACTGTGCATACCCAGTTGCGCGACACAGGTTCCGTGCGATGGCAATATTGTGTCGTTTCTACCGGCACGGACACGCTTAGGCAAGCCATCAACCGGTGCGCCATCAGGTACAGTGCTTGACGTGCCGCCCACGCGGCTCTCCTCCACTTAGTCAAAAGGCTCCACAAACGGAAGGCCCGTTGTTCGCTGGGTCTGCGTGACGCCTGTTCGCCCCCTGCCCAGGGAGCGGCGGGGACGCGCCCCTGCCCACGGGGCGGCGGGGACGGGCCCCCTGCCGACCCGCCTCCTCCCCCCCCCCCGTACCGAAGAAGATGGAGACGGCCGTGCAGAGGGCCAGCAGCAGTTGGTCGCGGCAAGCGCGGCCGGCCGGGCTGTTGTCCAGCTCGGAGGGGTGCCGGCTGACGACAGGGATGAACACCAGCCGCAGCAGCCGCTCGGCCGCCTGCAGCAGGCTCGGCCCGCGCCCCGGCAGCGAACAGAACATCACCTCCTGGCGGCGAGGGTCTGGATAATCACACCACCCCCTGCCGGTGTTCGTCTGAATCTGGACATCACCTCCTGCCGGCAGGGGTCTGGGTTTGGTCATCAGCTCCTGCGGGCGTCTGGGTGCGGACACCATCCCCTGTCGCGCACGGTCTAGCTGTCCAAGCATCGTGTGCTGTTCGGCGCGGTTGGACCGTCACTAAAGCGAACTCTGACAGCCTCCCATGAATGTCCGCACATTGACAACACTCCAATGAATGCCCGCACATTGACAACACTCCAATGAATGCCTACATCTGACACTGAAAGAGGTGTCTATTTGTACTCTTTTGCGAGGGCTCTCCCCCCAATGCGACTTAGGCTCCCAATGTTGGCTTGGGTCCTCACTTTGTATTTGAATCTTAAAAATGCAAGACAAACTTGACGAAAGAGGGAAATATTCACACCATGCCCACTTTCTTTGAAAATTATTTCTGAATACAAGCCTCATGCTGCACAAACTAAGAGCTAGCTGATGACGGGTGCAAAAGTTGCAAATAAAAGTAGCGTTTTCACAATACAGTAAGTAAATCGGCTGAAAAACACGAATTTGAAGGTTGGGTTGGCGGACTATCGGCTCGCCCTGCTCCCAATAACTTATAAAAATTGTCGCCCCTAATAAGTGTCATATCTAGCGGTAGTATCTCGTTGAGATACTGCAACATGCATATAAAGTACATTTGAACGTATCAAGCAAGAAACTAATGGCTTACTATAATTTTCGGTGGACCTCTGCAGAATACACCGTGTTATGAAAACTGTTCCACACCACAAGCACGATGCGACATTCGAGAGGCTAGATCATGTTGGACCGCCACGCACTAGCCCAGCTCTTCGCCTGCTTGGCATGACCGCTTTGCGGTCAAATTGACGACATTGAAGGCAAATTGACGACATGCACGCTAGCAGAAGTTGCGAACAACCGTGCTCATTTACAGCTGCCTTTCGCACCAGCCCGCTGAACACGGATCCCTGCCACCATGAAAGTCAGCCAGCCGACCTTGTGCACGTTGTCATCGGTGATGTGGCGTTGGTTGGAGGTGCGCACCATGGCCGTGGCCGTGCCGCGCAGAGGTACCGTCACGCCGTCCGTCATCAGCAGCGTGTCGTGACGTGCCGGCACGGCCGCGCCGCGCACCGCCCGGCTCGTCCGCTGCCGACACAGGCACCGCGATCAGCGGCACGGCGACGGCGTGCTGCGGAGGGGGGGGGGGGGCTGCCAGCACAGTTACCACGGCCACCGGCACAGCGACGGCGTACTGCGGAGGGGGGGGGGGGGGGAGGCTGCCGACACAGGCGCCACGGCCACCAGCACAACGGCGGCGTGCTGGGGGGGGGGGGGGGAGTGGGCTACCGACACAGGCACCACGGTCACCGGCACCGCGATCAGCGACACGGCGACGGCGTGCTGCGGAGGGGGGGGGGGCTGCCAGCACAGTTACCACGGTCACCGGCACAGCGACGGCGTGCTGCGGAGGGGCTGCCAACACAGGCACCACGGTCACCGGCACAGCGACGGCGTGCTGCGGAGAGGCTGCCGACACAGGCACCACGGTCACCGGCACAGCGACGGCGTACTGCGGAGGGGGGGGGGGAGGCTGCCAGCACAGTTACCACGGCCACCGGCACAGCGACGGCGTGCTGCGGAGAGGCTGTCGACACAGGCACCACGGTCACCGGCACAGCGACGGCGTACTGCGGAGGGGGGGGGGAGGCTGCCAGCACAGTTACCACAGTCACCGGCACAGCGACGGCGTGCTGCGGAGGGGGGAGTGGGCTGCCGACACAGGCACCACGGCCACCAGCACAACGGCGGCGTGCTGGGGGGGGGGGGGGGGGAGTGGGCTACCGACACAGGCACCACGGTCACCGGCACAGCGACGGCGTGCTGCGGAGGGGGAGTGGGCAGCCGACACAGGCACCACGGTCACCGGCACAGCGACGGCGTGCTGCGGAGGGGGAGTGGGCTGTCAACACAGGCACCACGGCCACCGGCACAGCGACGGCGTGCTGCGGAGGAGGAGTGGGCTGTCAACACAGGCACCACGGCCACCGGCACAGCGACGGCGTGCTGCGGAGGAGGAGTGGGCTGTCGACACAGGCACCACGGCCACCGGCACAGCGACGGCGTGCTGCGGAGGGGGAGTGGGCTGTCGACACAGGCACCACGGCCACCAGCACAGCGGCGGCGAGCTGCGGAGGGGGAGTGGGCTGCCGACACAGACACTACGGTCACTGGCACAGCGACGGCGTGCTGCGGAGGAGGAGTGGGCTGTCGACACAGGCACCACGGCCACCGGCACAGCGACGGCGTGCTGCGGAGGGGAAGTGGGCTACCGACACAGACACTACGGTCACCGGCACAGCGGCGGCACGATGGGCTGCAGATACAACCCCTCTGACAAACCAGGGCTTCTGGTGGGTTACCGCGTCAGACCGCTGCATTTATTAGCATTGCCATTTACAGTCGCTACCGCCGATTACTGCCGGTTAATCTGCTGTGGGCCTGAAACCAACGATATTTGGGGCGCGGACCTGGTTTTACGCCTTGCAACACTTTGGGAGTCGCACGCTGGGTATTTCACGACAGGCGATTCTTAAGGCGAGTCAGCCAAAATGTCGCAGAGACATGGTGGTCATCGTGAGATAAACGCCGCTTTCGACGCATGTCTGCTGTCACCATGACGGCAACGCTTGCCAGTGAGCTCATCAGGGCAGCTGAAGGTTACTGAGACAGCTCGGTGGCAACGCGTCGATCAGAACGGTTCGTTTCTGTCAGGCTCAGCACTCAAAAGACGGCCTGGTCGTGGACGAGAGGGATGGTCGTGACACCCCAGCCGGGGTCCGGTCAGTAAGATCGCCGGCCCATTACGCTCCCGGCAAAAAGTTTGCACGCCATATTGCGCGCGTCTTGGTCCCAACGCAAACCACATTAGACATCATCCAGGACTCAGGGAGAGAATAACCATGCACCAAACAGGATTAAAGTCTAGGAAATCAGGTGAAGCCATGGGCGGCGGCCGATATAAATCCATAAATATATTTACGACTCGTATCTGTCAGATGCACGGACCCTGCCTTGCCACCCGGCACGTGACTAGAAGCCGCCGGCCCGGCGGGCGGTGCCAGGCGGCGGAAGGGGGGGATGTGGGACGGCTGTGCCAGGCGCGGCCGGCTATCGATCTCACCTGGTCGGCGGGCGGCGGGCCGCGGGGCGCGTGTGGCGGCTGGCAGAACCACAGCAGCCGCTGAGGTCCGTTCACCATCGAGAGCACCTCTATCCTGGCCAGCTGCCGCGAGGGCGGCACCGTACGTCATCGTACAGACGGCACGTGGGCACAGAGCGGCGACATCGCAACCTAAGGCGATGCCTCCTGTGCCCCTCTGCTCCTGCCTGCATCCGTGCCCTGTGGTCCTGTTCGGCTAAAAATGCGGACGAATTACGCGATGACTGAGGCAGCCCAGTATGGGTGGTGGGTTTGTGGTTGAAGCACGGGAAAAAGTGCTTGTCAAATACCCGAAGCGCAAAGCCAATCGAACACGCCATTTACAATACGCTTATACGCTACGACAAGCACTGACACTCGACGCCGTACATAAGGCGAGACCTCACCAGCTTCTCCTCGTAGACGATGTCCATGATCTCGTGCCAGCCCATGCCGGTGCAGGTGGCGAGGCAGCGCAGCAGGTACTCGCTGCGGGCGTCCAGCTCTTGGCGCCGCACCGGCACGCTGGCCGCATCATGCTTCTGTCGAGACGCACCGCCAGGACCGACTCACTTCGGGTTACTGCGCAACTCAGGGGACTCACTCCGGGTCACTGTATGACTCAGGGGACTCACTCCGGGTCACTGCGAGGCTCAGGGGGCTCACTCCGGGTCACTGCGACTCAGGGGGCTCACTCCGGGTCACTGTATGACTCAGGGGACTCACTCCGGGTCACTGCGAGACTCAGGGGACTCACTCCGGGTCACTGCGAGACTCAGGGAACTCACTCCGGGTCACTGCGAGACTCAGGGGGCTCACTCCGGGTCACTGCGCAACTCAGGGGACTCACTCCGGGTCACTGCGAGACTCAGGGGACTCACTCCGGGTCACTGCGAGACTCAGGGGACTCACTCCGGGTCACTGAGACTCAGGGGACTCACTCCGGGTCACTGTGAGACTCAGGGGACTCGCTCCGGCCCACTGCGAGACTCAGGGGACTCGCTCCGGGCCACTGCGAGACTAGGGGACTCACTCCGGGCCACTGTATGACTCAGGGGACTCGCTCCGGGTCACTGCAAGGCTCAGGGGACTCACTCCGGGTCACTGCAAGACTCAGGGGACTCACTCTGGGTCACTGCAAGACTCAGGGGACTCACTCCGGGTCACTGCGAGACTCAGGGGACTCACTCCGGGTCACTGCGAGACTCAGGGGACTCACTCCGGGTCACTGCAAGGCTCAGGGGACTCACTCCGGGTCACTGCAAGACTCAGGGGACTCACTCTGGGTCACTGCAAGACTCGGGGGACTCACTCCGGGTCACTGCGAGACAGGGAGCGCATAAGCTGCTGCGGCCGGCTGCTGCCAAAACGCTAGCCTCCGACGCCAGCTGGAGTGGATTGTACGCAACGGCTGGTTGGGGCCTCAATGCCAGTTTTCGTAGAAATGAGCTCAGTTTTGAGCAGTGTGACAGGTGGTGGTGGCGGAAGACACTGGTGGTGGCGGCTCTGCCATCTCAACCTTTTCCAGTGCCTTCCATCCGTCGAAGGGACTGCTCCACATTTGTATGGGGTTTTGAACAGAGAAAGTCATTTGCAAGAGCATTCCTTGTAGTTCACAGTTTTGCCGTTTTTCAAACCTCAGGTTATCTTGTTTCTGAGCTTGTCGTATGGGAAATTGTACAGACTATTTCGTGCTGCCTAATTCGAAGTTACTCAAGCATGTATGACGTCATAGAATCGCCACACGAATTCCGTCCGCCTGCCCTCCCGCCCCCGTCAATGACCATATGGTGCTAAAAGTAATACAAAAATATATGGTCATCAAAAATATCGTGTCTGGAGCACGTCTGCATAAATCATCGCGTCGGCACTCGTCAGTAAAGCCGCTGCTTGCACGTCTCGATCACGAACCGCGGTTCGTGGTATGTTATACAAACATTTAGACAGTTTTTCAGCTAGGACAGGCAAGGGGCTGAAAATTTAACAAAAAAAAGAAGAATTTAAGCAACACAACTGAAAATGCAAAGGAACTAAAAACATGGTATCACCGAAGAATATACAATGACACTACGAGGAAATGTCAAACCACACGCACATACCGCTGGCAATAAACGCATACGCCTAGGCATGCGTGTAGAAACTGGGGTGCGGGAGGGCCATGCCCCCCCCCACTTTCAAGGTGGGTGCCAGCAATATTAACTCTCCCCTTCCCCGACACTCTTTGAGATTGAGGCTGCGTGCAGTTACTTTTGTGCAACCTTAAACATGCATGCCGATGTACTTAATTAACCAGCCATCTTCCTCAAGATGCGTCATGTTTTTCATCTGTCCATTGGCCATCGCTTGTCAGTCCCGAGGCCGACAACGCGCGGCCTATGGAGAGTGCAACGGCGGGCGTCGAGGCTGTTGTTGCAAGATTTGCGAGCGCCGATGTTCAAAACCATGTGGCGTATGTTTCTCAACAATCAATTCTGCCCGAATGTCCAACCTTTTTACGAACATGGGTTAGCTATGCGAATACAAATTTGGGAACCTATTTCGATGCACAACTTACGTTCAGGGGTACTCAATATCCCTGAAGAACACAGAAATAAATCTGGAACTGGAGAGTATGTGGCAATTCCTGGACCACCTGCGGCCGGGTCCAGCTACGCGGGTCAGAAGACCTCCCGCGTCATGGAGGAGACCAATGTGACACAACGTATCCCTCTAAGGGCCACCAGATCGACCAAGGGATCTCTGTGTCGCCAGAATGTCAACCGGCCGGCATCCCGCAGTGGGACGAAATGGCTCTCTAGCCCTTGACCGGAACAGCATTATGCCCTCGTGTTTTGCTCGAGGAGGCTTGAGTGAAACACCGTAGGTGCTCTTCCTTTGCCCGGAAAGAAATGAGGGGTCTCATTGTTCTGAAATATTGTGCCGAATAAGTCTTCAAAACCAAGAAGACCATCCCATTTTTCCGGAGAACGTGCATTCTTTTGTACGATTGATTAGTGAAGCAGTTTACATGAAAAGCTTTGAACATGCGCGCCCGCAATCCCGAGAGCAAGGACAGCGATGGCATGGGTTACAGGTTCTATAAAACCGAACAGCGTTGGCCGCTGCAAGTGACACCAGGCGGTGGGCGCCATGCCAGTCTGTCCTCTGGACAGATAAACAGTTATAGCAACACGAAAAATATAGACCCGACCTGAACTCTTCCAGTTCCGCCCGAACTACCTTCTAAATGTAAGAGTTAATGTTCTGAAGCGTTCAAAGATACTTTTTTCAGAAGCGTCATTATTTTGGTCCACCCGTTCAGCGTGCGAGATCAAAACTACGTTACTTAATTTGTATCACTAATCGATTCTAACTGAACGTTGAACATTTCCAGACAAACATGCTTGGTAATGTTAAAACACATTGTTGACGCATTCTTATCTACAAAAAACCTTCGAAGGGTACTTAATATGTATGAAGAACCCAGATTAAAATATTCTGGCAAAACTTCTGCATTGCATCGGTTTAGAAAAACTCCATTGAGCCATTGCAAATGAAGAGCGTCCTAGATGTATTCGATACAGTCGTTAAACGTCTGATTTCTGCAGTTTGTTGACTTAAAAATGCAAACAGAATTGATCTCGCGGGAGCTTCTGTTTTCTGGTTCCGTTATGGTAACAGAGGATATATAACAATAAAACGAAGATAGCCGTGTCTCCTGTCAACAAGCAAGTTGTCCGGTGATTTCTGTTTGCGGGATCATCACCACGAGGCTTTTGTCAGCTCCGTGCCCCCTTGGCAAGGATCTGGCTACGCCCCTACGTATACACAAAAGCAGATCAAGAGGCTACGTCGAATGAGGGACAATTGAATGTCTGTTGGACCAATTCATGCCTGAGACAGGCAGCTTCCTGAAAACTTTCTCCTGCTCTCTCTGGTGTGGTGTAAGGAGAGGTACCTCGGAAAAAGATACTGTTGCAAGTGTCTAATATATGTTTTACACACTTATAAGTATTACTGCTGATACTCAAACACGCAGCAAAGCAGTCATGCAATCAGTTTGCAGTCATTCATGCTGGGGAAAGCCGGGCCAGGGCAGTGGCCGCCGGTGGCGCAGGGGAACAGGACTCATATTAGGAATGTATGAAAGATCAGGGCCTTTATTCTGTGACTTGCTTGTACAGCAAACGCTCCAATTTTATGGGTTTTGCCACAAAGTTTTTGGCAGATGGTATATGAAGCTTCCGACTTGGTTTCCGCCTTAAATGTTGCGACAAATCACATATCTTGAAAAGCAACCAGCGAAACCTAGGCCCATGAATCTTTGGTGCACAATGGGCCATCAAATCGCATTCAAAATTATGATCACCTTGCGTTTAGGTGTTTTTGGCACCTACCCTGTGGAAGCGGATCCTTTCCAATGACCCAAAATGTCCGCCCGTTCGTTGAATCTTGCCTCCCCAGGGAGAATAATGTTAAAATGGACGAATAATCATGGAAGGTGGATAACCTTACTTCCCGAAGAGCACCGAAAAGTCAAATAGGAAATATTGTGCACCAGTGGAAAACTATCGTGCCTAATAATCATGACAAACTTTTTTCGGAATGTGTTATGCGAATTAACAGCGAGCAATAACCACCGTATCTAACCCCCCCCCCCCCTTCGGTCACCGTCACCGGACCTGCTTCTCGGTAAATGCTCCTGAAGTGTGTCCTGAGCCTGCCCCCCCCCCCCCCAACTTTTGAAGCATTCCCACCTCTACGCGCCTAGATCACGTAAACCATCTAGGGACGCTTGAATTACCACAAGTGAATCACTCCGTACGCTACAGTGGCGGCGAATATGGCAGCGATTCTCATGTTGTGGAAGTGTTCCATGACATAAGTACGACGCATTGAGTAGCGAATGTACTAGTGAAACTTTGTTATTTAGGGCAGTCGTGTGCATTAAAAAGCATATCAACGGTTTCAAAGGAGCCGTAGGCTTCGGACACACAGCTGCAACCTAGTTCCCCAAACTCATCTCATCATCCTTTTCTGCTTGTCTCTGTTCCGCCGTTTTCACCTCCCGCGCTTTTCCTTTGTGTGAGCTCTCCCGCGAAATCAACCGGCAGTGCGCCACATGAGCCTATTGAGGGCAGCACTTAGTTTGTACATAGGACTGAGTTATGCGTAAATATGTCGTACTTGTGCATGATGCATGATGCGCTTAAATGCCCTGGGATTATCTGGCTGCGGAATGACTGATATTATCTATGTTCAAGTAAGTTGTTTTGTTGCAGAAACCGGCACCATGATGCATGAATACAGCTTTGCGTAGTGCTAGAACCAATATATCTGCACGCAGAGCCAGGAGCTGCTTCTTGCTGCGTTGCAAGCCTGGGAATGGGAGCGGCCGCTACATTTTTCCGTTATATATGACGTTTGCCTGACCATCTTCAAATGCGGAACACTTCCTTTTACATCACGCGGCACGAAAAGTGCCACAGAGTGAATAAAACTATGAATAGTATTAAGATGTATGAGAAAGGTGTGCATATTTGCCAAATTGTGAATTTCAGATAAGAAGATCAATAACACGAGTAGCTGCGAATTACAAATGATGACAGCTAATGTATTGAAATTATTTAAGAAAGTAAACGCCTTCAAATGGTCAGACTGATGGTCTCGATACTTCGAATAATAGAAATAAAGTGCGACCAAGCATACCTACCTTGCGGACTTACGAATTTCAGAATTATGCGTTTGGTCACTACGGACCTTGGCGGTAAAAATGGGGCAAAAGTGAGAGCCGGGACACAGCGCAGGATGTTCGGCGCCGATGGAAGCATCTGCACCGCGTTGACCAGAATCCTGTAAATACCTGCATCGCATCTCCACGTTGATCATGTATACATTATCAGGCACTTCTAATCAAAAGTAACCGTTCCTCCCCAGCATGCTGTAACGAAGTATTTACATGTCCTGTGCCAAAGTTGGCACGCTAGTGAAGTCTGTAGTGGCAGTCGGGACTTGATGCCACCAGCGCCACTTCCACTACCGACCGGGCGGGGCCAACTCACCTGCACCACGTCCCACGAGTGCCGAGTGGCGGCGTGCGAGGTCAACTACCACATAGTATGTACGCCACAGACAAGAAGATAGACACCGAAGCTCAGCTCTCTCTAAGGGAATGCAATGAGCAAAGCAATGTGGGGCGCGTGCATATACGAGAAATCTATGAAAAATATTGCGCACCTAGCGGCTTGGCGTCATTAACCACTAGGTACATATCCTTACCACCTCCGGTTCCTTTACTTCCTCAGCTGGCTTTCTCCAAGCATTGGCTACTTTCTAAAACACCGGAACCATCGAGACGGTCACAAAAACATTGACCATCGTGAAACAGTGATAAAAGTAATTGCTTTAAGAATAGAAGTTCTTAGCACCGCTCCACTGCGACGGAATGTGAGCATAAATGCAAGCCCAACTGAAGGGTAAACCGGAATAAAATGAGTCGGGGAATCGCTCTCGGGTTTCGTTCCACTTCTGTGAGATGTCTTGTTTTGGTCAAACACGGTATCACTTAAATCTACAGATTTGTGAATACGTGTGCCGTTTTTCTGTGCATTGCATACATTAAAACTAATCAGCCAGAGCTGTGAATTGGCAGGTCCACTTCGGACAGATTCTGTCTTGAAGTGTCTCATCCGGCTGCGGGATAAATTTCAGACGATGAAACGACGATACTGACTCCTATTGTGGGATTAAAGGGTGCTTCGGACATTACGCTGATTTCACATTCTGGCTAAGACACCTGGAATAATATTTTCAGGTGTCATATCATAAATACTGTAAAGGTACACACTATTGTAAATGTCTTTTGGCCCTATAGCGAAGGACAACTGACAGAAATTGCAGACACCTTATCGCAATGGAGTGGAACGCAGTGGAGCGGTGCTAATGCGGAAGATGTATAGAGCAGAAAGCACGTCAGCTTTATTTAGACACTGACCGCATCTCCATTGGTATGGTTTTATCCGATAATCACATGGGAGCAGATTTGTTCATTTAATTCAGACAATTCTTTTCACCAAGAAGACTTTTTACATAACGCATATACCCCATTTAACTGATATTTGTTTTCACAACACTAGCCCAAAATGCTAAATTTAGAGAAGTATATGAACTGGGTGGAACGGC
>NW_023596461.1:24876189-24898324 GCF_011947565.3 Pollicipes pollicipes
TCTTATTGTTCTCTCTCTCTCTCTCTCTCTCTCTCCTCTCTCTCTCTCTCTCTCTCTCTCTCTCTCTCCTCTCCTCTCTCTCTCTCTCGCTCCTCTCTCTCTCTCTCTCTCTCTCTCTGCTCTCTCTCCTCTCTTCTCTCTCTCTCTCCTCCTCTCTCTATCTTATCTATCTCTATAGTATCTAATGTCTATCACACACATACACACACACACCCACACACACACACACACACACATATATATATAATATATATATATATATATAGTATATTATATATATATATATATGCATGT
The DNA here is from genome assembly GCF_011947565.3 of Pollicipes pollicipes. Classification (NCBI taxonomy): domain Eukaryota; kingdom Metazoa; phylum Arthropoda; class Thecostraca; order Pollicipedomorpha; family Pollicipedidae; genus Pollicipes; species Pollicipes pollicipes. Next base: position 24,876,484 of record NW_023596461.1, read on the forward strand.
TATGTGTGTGTGTGTTGCAGTATATATATATATATATGCATGTATGTGTGTGTGTGTGTGTGTGTGTGTGTGGTGTGGTGTGTGTGTGTGTGTGTGTGTGTGGTGTGTGTGTGTGTGGCGCGTGTGTGGTGTGTGTGTGGTGTGTGTGTGTGTGTGTGTGTGTGTGTGTGTGTGTGTGTGTGTGTGTGTGTGTGTAAATACAAAGATACATAATTTGTATATATATATATATATATATATATATATATACGTGCCGATGCGAGTCGCACGTCAGTTAACTTACCTCCAGAACTCCATCGGCGTGCAAGTCCGTCTCCTGCAGGTCGTTCATGTCTTGATGTTGGCACTGACACAAGCGGTCCGCAATGCTCCTTCCGGTATAGCGTGAGCGGCAAACTGGCCGCCGCTCCTTCCATTCATTTTAAGCGCAGCGCGGCTGACCAAAATGGCGGCCAAAACTCCGCCAGGAGCCGACCTTTGAACAGTCCCAAACCTGGTGACAAAGTGCGAACACGGCGGGAAAATATACAACGCCGGGGATTAGTAATTTAGAGAAGGGTCGGGTAAGGTGTTTCCGAGTTTAAGCCCAAACTCCAAATAAAGCAGCCTGCACATGTTCAGCAACACCGCAAGAGTAATTCGAATCATCCCCTGATTCACCATGTTTCACAACATGGACTGACGGGGATCTATGCGAACCCCACCCTTACTGTTTCCAAATCAAAAAGGGATTAAGGCACACGAAAAAGCAACATCATATTGCTCTCAATGAGGTATTGCGATCTGCAATCAGTTTTATGTTGATAGGACAAAAACTGACTTCACTAGGCTAGGTCAAGAGGTGAATGTTTCCTTAAAATGAAGTTTTACATTTCACATTCTCATGTGCATGAAACCTTGCCCCGTAGTGACATGGGATTTAAAGAGGTGTGTAGCTTGTTTAATTCTGTGCACAATGGTGCGTAGTTTTCTGTACTTTAAGTCTGTGTGCATGATGTAGGGCCATAGGCGTAGGAACGCGGTGTCCTAGAATTTCCGACTTTGGGTGTAAAGCAACACCCTGTGAGAAGGAACTTTTCACTCCTTTTCCGCATATTTTATATGAATTTTTCACTCCTGCCTGACATGGTGTAATCGCACATGCCAAACTCCTATTTCCCTTTCTGAGGTTTTCAGATGTCATCCCAAACCGAGCTCACTTGAAACCACCAAGCATAAACAAGGCTCCGCAGAACCTGGACACCTATGGCTATGTTCTGCCTCACCTACATCTGAATCATGTCTATGCATGCACAGAGCAAAGGCGCCAGGTACCTCCAAGTTCAAGAACCCCAGCGACCCCAGCCGCTTGCACGCATTAAGTTTGGTTTGTTAAGAAATTGCATCACAATCTGCAGCTGTGCGCCAAATGCAAGGTTTTCACGCATACCCTATTTTTTGGTCTCACCACCACACCACGAAAGTTTTTGTTTGTTGTCATGTTTTTATCACAAGTGTTGCTGTCAGCAGATAGGTGAGATGAGATGATGTTCATCATATGGGCTACTGTAAGTTAGGTTAAGTTGGTCAAGTGCATGGCAAGTGGCAATAGGAATTGTGCAAGAATCAGTAACTCACAACTGCTGCTGTGATACAAACAGGTTATACAGGATGAGATGATGTAAGGCCTCTTTAGGTTAGGCGTAGGCTACTTTCATGGAAATAAGCATTGGTATTTGGTAAGAAACAGTGACAAAATGTTTGTTTTCTCTGACCACATCTGAACAGAAGCCAGAAGTATGTCTATTGTGTTTCACTTGGTGATGGACTGATGTGGAGGAGTCCAAGGTTTTTTGTTTGAGTGTGTTACGCTTGTTGAATTTTCTGTTTTTATTTTGTTCTTAAATTCCTTTGTTTTGTTTTGTTTTAAAAGTGATGTAGAAGGGAATTGAAAAGTGCGGCATCAAATTATTGACGTTAATAATTTGTTATGCTCATAATACTGTCATGAAATTACTATGCATTAACACGCGCCCGGTTGGCCGGCTAGATACCCTTCGCTTGGGTGTCGGGGAGTCAATTTGACCCCCTCTGAGATCTCGAGAACTAAGAAAGCTAGAGACACTAAATTTACAGGGTGTCTTGACCTATACGTGAATTCACTTAGGTTCAGGTTTCAGCTTCCTGGGTCATGACCTTCAGGTCAAATAAAGCCAAACAAGGTCAAATTGCAGGTTGGTCTCCAAAGCGTCCCAGAACCTAGGTAACTGTCTCTAAGCAAAAGGTCACAAGCCCATTTGAGGTCATTGACCTTGATTGGCCCTTTGAAGGTCATGGTGACCAAAATGATACAAGACTGCTCTGAGTTTTGCATTTGAATAAGCGACAAAAATTACGCTAGGCAGTATGTTCCTAAAACAAGAAGTTCGACCCGGATCATCTTAGGTCAATGGCCTGTTATGACCTCTAAGAAGTCAACTGAAGATGCATAATGCGGTTTCTGCTGTCAATAAATTCGAAATCAGCACCAAAAACTATCTCAAACAGCAAGCTCTAGAGCAACAAATCAGGTTGGTTTTGACCTTGGTCTACCTTCATACCTGACCTCAGGCCAACGTAATTTTCTCATTCAATATTTGTGGTGCCTGAGGAAGCATCTCAGAGTTGTATGTCTTCGTCAAACACCCCGTTGTTGCATCAGAATGAACGATTCCCTGGAAATTGCCTTCGCTGAAACCGTAGGCGGACTTTGACCTGTCATACCTCAGCGGCCTTACAAGGTACAGCTAAAATTTGTATGTGAAACGATCTGCTATGCAATTCTCTTGAGCTACGCAAAATTTGGCGCGGCTACGCCGCGCCGTTCAGAAACCATTTGGGAAAAGCCCTCGGAGAGGGGGGAGTCAATTTGCCCCCCCCCCCCCCCACCCGAGCACGTATTAATGTGTTCTGCTTCACTAAATGGCCTAAGATGTTAAAAACGAAATAGTTTTGTCAGGTTCCTGATATAACATCCATGCCAACTTGAAGTAGATGTCTTTGATTGCTGGAGCATCAGTCACGAGCTCATAAGTTCCATCCTTAGTGAATTTATTTTTTCACTCCCGCACGGTCTTTTGCGATATAACTTTCCATTGCCACCCTAGTTCAAAAGCGATTCTAGCTCACTGTAGGAAAGCTTCAAAAAGTGGGAGAGGGGGCAGGATCAGGCTATACTTCAGGAACTTTTACTTTGGGAGCAAACTCGTGACCGGGGAGGGGTAGGGGTGGATGCTATTGTCCGCTTCTAATTCACATAACACATTTTGGAAATAACTAAATGGCGTCCTTGCTATACTAAACAAACATCGGATGCCAATTTCCACTGGTACACAATCTTGCTTATTCGACTCATCTGTGCCATTCGGCAAATAAGGCTATTTCCTTGAGAGACAAAATCCAAACGCGGATAGCCATTTTGGGTCATTGGCAGGCATCTGTCTCTACAGGGTAGATGCTAAAATACTACCTTGACGCAGGCTGGTCAGAATCTTGCATACGAATCGATGGTCCATAGTTACGCCAGAGTTTTCATGCGCCTAGACTTCGCCGGCTGCTTTTCAAGATGTGAGATTTGACGCAGCATTTTAGACGGAAACAAGGTCCAAAGCTTCAAATACTAGCTGCCGAGAACAATGTGACTGAAAAAATAAAACCGGAGTTTATCCTTTAATAACAAGTTGCACAATAAAGGCTCATCTGTCATATACTCGTTATCTCAGCACTATTCCTGTCCGCTGTCGGCAGCCTCTGCCCTGGCCCGGCTGTCGCCCGCATAACTGGCTGCGAACTGAGCGTATGGCTACTTGCTGCAGGTTTATGGATCAGTTTTGCAATCTATTGGGATGTAAAGCATGCGATGGCTACTTGCAACAGTATCTTTTCCAAACTGTCTTCCCTCACATCAAACCACAGCAAAAAATAAGCTTTCGGGAAGCTGCCTACATTACGCATGCATTTGTCCGACGGACATTTAATTGAGCCTCGCTCAACGTAGCCGATTTGATCTGCTTTTGTACGTAGGCGGGGGTGAAGCCAGCATCTTACGAATGGGGAGGGCACATGATTGTTAAAATCCCTCCCTGCCCCTGATGGTGACCCCAAATAATCGCCCTAGCTTTGCTTATGTGGCTGAATAGCTTACTTATGAGCTTTGGCACGGTTTTCTTCGTTTTACTGTTATTTTTACTCTGTAATTAAAACAGAAACAACATACAGAAGCAACTACGAGATCATTATATATTTGTACGTCCAATAAACTGCAGAACGCAGGCGCTTAACGACTACATAAAATGAACAACCCGTCAGCAATATCTAATAACAGGGCCAATCCATCTTTGTTTGGAAATATTAAACATTCCGTCAGAATCGTTTAGTGATATAATTTATGTAACGTAGTTTGAAGCATGCGCGCTCGCAAATCTTAGCAACAAAAACCTCGACGCCAGGCGCTGAATTCTCCGTAGGTCGCACAGCGTCGGCCTTGCGGCTAACACGGAGCTGTGGCTGGCGGCTGGACGAAAATGACGGCATTTCTGAAAGAACTATCTTTGAACATTTTAGCACATAAAATCTTACATTCAGAAGAAAGTTCAGCCGTAAAGCACAGCTGCGCGATTTTTAGATAGATGATAAGAACGGATTGGCCCTTACAGCAGCGCGAAGAAGTGTTGGAATGTGATGGTAGGACGTGAAGAATAAAAGATGGAGCCTCTTTACGTGTTGCTGCAACTGTAAATTTGTCTAGAGGACAGATGAGCACGGCACCCGCCGCTTGGTGTTGCTTGGTGGTGAGCACAGCCTACGCCCTTCGGTTTGGAGACAGCTGCAGCACAGGCCATTGATGTCCTTTGCTCCAGGGATTGCGGGCGCGCATGATTAAGTCTTTTGATGTAAGTTATTTTACTTATCGATTGTGCAAGAGGCTGAACGGTGTCAGGCAAACATGGGTGGCCTCGTTTATCTTTTAACTCATTTCGACCCACTCTACTTATATTTACAACTGCTATTACATTTCGGCCCACTGATACTCTATTCAGCAATATTGAAGCCCATTATTTCTTCTGGACAAGGGGCTCTCTTGAGTAAAACACTAGAGGCATATTTATGTTCCCGGTGGAGGGTCCAGTGGCATTCCGTCCTACCGTGGGGTGTCTTCAGGCTGTCATTCTGTGTGTGTGTGTGTGTGTGTGGTGTGTGTGTGTGTGTGTGTGTATGTGTGTGTGGTGTGTGTGTGTGTGTGTGTGTGTGTGTGTGTGTGTGTGTGTGTGTGTGTGTGTGTGTGTGTGTGTGTGTGGTGTGTGTGTGTGTGGTGTGTGTGTGTGTGTGTGTGTGTGTGTGTGTGGTGTGTGTGTGTGTGTGTGTGTGTGTGTGTGTGTGTGTGTGTGTGTGTGTGTGTGTGTGTGGTGTGTGTGTGTGTGTGTGTGTGTGTGTGTGTGTGTGTGTAAGTCCTTAGAGATCCTGAAGTCCTTAGAGGAATACATCATATAACATGTTCCCCTCCTTGACACGGGAGGTCTTCTGACAAGCGCAGTTAGCCCCGAATCAGCACAAGAACCTGCACTGGCACGACATTCCTGGTCACCGCAGATGGTCCAATAAATGTGATATGGAGTCGAGTTTCAGATTTTTCTCTGCCTTCTTCAGAGATATTGATGACCCCTGAACGTAGATGGTAGATCGAAATGGGGTCCCACATTTCTGTTGACATGGCTAACCCATGTTTGTTTCAAAAGCCTCAACATTCACTCTGAATTGACAACTGAGAACAATTATGTAATATAGTTTGGAACGTGCAATCGCGCAAATCTTGGAACAGCCTCGATGCCCGGCGTTGAAGTCTCCCTAGGCCGCGTAGCGTCGGTCCTTTAGCTGACACCAAGCGATGGCTAATGGGCAGACGAAAAGATGACACGTCTTGAGGAAGATGGCTGGTGAACTAAGTAAAGCAGCATGCATGTTTAAGGTAGTACAAAAGTAAGGAAAACGCAACTTAAATCCGAAAATGTAGGAGGACCAGATAACATTGCTGGCCCCCAATGATGAAAAATGGGGGGGGGGGGCATGACTCGCCAGCCCCCCTGTTCCTACACGCATGCAGTTGTGCAATGTTTACTAGCCCAAGAGCTAATGGGTTCTAAGCCAAGTTCATAGGCAGAATTCGGGGCGAGTAACACATAGGCCGCGTTCTACTTTACGATGGCATTGCTACCACTCCGGTTATTGATTTCCCTGGCCCCACTGACCTTGATGAGCAGCGCTGACATGCGCTCGGACGAGTTGTAGTAGTGCGATATGCTGTGGATCATCCGCACCACGTTGAACAGGCCAGCAATGCTGTTCACCATCTCCGGCTGCACAGCAGAGCAGAAAGAGGGTTAGTTGTGCTGTTCACCATCTCCGGCTGCACAGCAGAGCAGAAAGAGGGTTAGTTGCAGGTCCTGGGTGGGAGATCCTGGGGCCGCCGGACCCCATTCGTCACTTGCACTTCACCCACGTGTATGAGCCGGCGTAGAATTTGTCAGGTCTCCCCCTTTACAAAACAGTAGATAGCACTGGCATGTGCCGTTTGAACCAGCTCTCATGGAGGCGATAAGCGGCGGCAAAGGAATGAGTGCACCAACATAATGTGGACGGCACGTCGCCAGTCAGGAGGGCCTTCAAGCTTGACAACTAGAACTTCTCGCATCGAAATTTTTTAGGTTGACAAACTCAATGGAACGACATGCTTGCCGCTCAGTTAACGGACAATTGGCAAACCGTTCCCACAAAACCAGAACAGTGGAGCAGTCGGTGCAACCCCACACATTTGCTGACTGCTTTATTTGGCGTTTTGGCATTCCGGCCAGTGACCTGATCTGCCGAAAGCGTTTAAGACCGAACTAAGAATCTTACCACTTGTTATCGGACACACATTACATAAAGTCCATGCGTATGTGATAAAATCTGTTTGTTTGAGATAGTCTCGAGGAACATACGCGCTCCGAACAGCTCCCTTTTCACCGCGTTACGATTTTCCACGCGCATTGTTACGGAGCCGCACCGGCGAGCCGAGCGTGAGCGGGTGCAGGTGCTTCTCGATGCTGTAGATGAAGCGGATGTTGTCCTTGGCCTCGGTGTAGGCGTCCGTGATGCGCCGGTCGGTGCGCCGCCACAGCTTGATGATCGGGTAGTGATTCATTTGCAGGCAGAACACGGCTGTTTTTACCTACAGCAGAGGACACGCGTGGCGCAAACCTACGTGGCACAAGTTTGAGCTGAGCCCATACTCGTCATTGTGACAGTATGGGTCCGAAGGTCTTTGGTGCCGAGCCATGCACGAGTGGGAAGCGAAGGTGACCTGAATCAATTGACCTGACAAAAAAATGACAGGCACAATTAAACCCATTCGGTATATACACCGGCGACAATTTCTGTGTGTGTGTGCCTTTGCACTGGCATGAAAAGACAACGTAGACTGCATTTGCAGTACGTGCATCCCGTTAGCGGACCAGCGAGACAGAACTAGTCTGCCTGAACACTGAGCGTTGCGTCAGCTAACGTACATTGTGCAGCTTGAGCTGGTCGATGATGGAATCTATAACGGACATCCGGATCTTCCAGTACTCCAGTTCTCTGTGCGGCCCTATCTCGTTGCCTTCCTTCCGCAGCAGTTCGCTCTGCATCAGCACCTGCCGGCGGAGGCCTGACTGCGATGCGTTCGGGCCTGGCGACGCTGGCCAAACAGGCAACCCATGCCATGGCTTTTGGCATGGATGTGTCTGACACCTCACATAGTGTACAGGTGTGGTGCAGCCGACATGCTCAGCGCTTAGGAACCTCGCGTTGCGCCTCGGTGTCAGCGCCTTAGGGACAGCGTTCAGCGCCTTGGTGTCACACAGCCGACCTTCCCAGTGTTACGGTATAAGGCACACGGGTGTGCCGTTTACCTTAACACTGGGGCAGGTGTGCGGCACACCAGTAAGCGTCTTTAGAGGCACGGAACGACACTGATGGCCTGGAGCACTCTTCACTCGCCTGTGATATGTGTCACTTGCAGTGTCAAGTATTGCCATCTGCATCATCCCTCCGCTGACGACCTCCAGACCCCCTCCCCCCCCCCACTCCCCTCTGTCTGCGCCCCGCACATCTTACTGGTCATATTCATCCTCCCGCTTCTAACCTCCTCGATCTGGCGGATCCAAATGTTGACGTACTGCTCCATGATGATCAGCTTGTGCTTGTCCTTGTACAGAGCGGTGGCCTCGGCTGGCGTGCGGAACTGCAGGTTCAGCGGGATCTCCTCGAAAACCACCCGTTGCTCAATGCCACTCTCCGTCACTGCTCGCAGAAGGTGGCACACGTCGCGCTGAGTGATTTAATTTGATTTGATTTGATGTTTATTTTCGGTTGTGGACACGATATGATGGGTGGATTGGCGCATAAGCGGGACGCTTAAATCTGAGCACCTCTCCTAACAACAAGACATGGCCATCGTCGCCAGGGAACCCACGACCCACCACCCACCCGCCCGATCTGTAGGCCGACACGGGTCAGGCGCCCACCGCTGCCCCGGTCTACACATATAGCCGTCCTGTGCCGGCGGCGAACGCCCGGCCGGCAACGCCATCCAGCGGCTCGTCTGCTGCCCGCACCCGCTGAAAATTTTTGGGCCAATCGCTTGGTCCGAAAAAGAAATGTTTGAAAATTGTTTGCTCTATGTTGCCCATTGCGATCCTGTAAACCATTTCATCTGAGAAAGATACCTAGTTGCTCGTTGTGAGTGAGCTCAGAAAAGTTCGGAATGATACGATCTGATTTACGTAGCATTGATATTCGGATTTCATGCTAGCGAGGACAGTTCAGTACAAAGTGTTTAGGGTCTTCATATGGATAGCCACACAGGCAAGAAGGACTAGGTGTAGTTGAATTTATTTTGCATTTCGAACAGGTGGGCATTCAGGTCTAACATTCCCAATCTCAGACTAGTATTTAGGACGTTACCATGGTCTGATCTAAAGCTGTGATACACCGGAGGCGCGGCTACACCGCAGCGCTGGTGTATTTCCCGTTTGAAGAAACGAGAAGACTGGAGAGATGACACCTCAAGCGGGAGCTGGTTCCATCTTCTCGTAGTTGATGGAATGTAGGATTTTTGGTATGTTGAGATTCTGTTCGGTGGTAATGTGAGTGTCATTGCATTGCGTAGCGGGTGTCCTGTTGCGAGTGCTCGTGTGTCAGGTAGAAGGGCAGTGGCGTTTGTTGGCAGTAGATATTTATTATGGATGAGGGTGTGGAACAGCGCCAGTTTGTGCATGTTTCTTCGTGATTTGAGAGTGTTTCATCTCAAATAGTCCAACAGTGCGCGAGTGTGTGTTCTGTAGAGTGCACCGGTGATTAGTCTTGCTGCTCTGTACTGTAATCTGTCAAGGCTAAGTGAGTCGCTGGTTGTTAAAAGTCCGTCGTATACTACGTCACAATAATCAAACAAAGGAATTATGTAAGTCGTCTATATGTCGTTGAGGATATGCCCGGGCAGAAGTCGCGATAGTGGGCAGAGAGGTCCAAGGGGCCTACTGATTTTGTAGATGGTGTCATTAACGTGCTGGTGAAAGTGCAAATCAGTAGATATCATCTGACCAAAGTGTTGCTGGCTTGTAACGGAAGGAATTCGTCTGTTGGTGAATGTCTGTTGAATCGTTTTCGTGGCGTTGAACGTGATGAGCCAGTCTTTGCCGAACTCTTGTATAAAATTAAGTTGTGTTGGAGTGCCTCTTGTACGGTAACTGGGCCGTGTGGGTGAGCTGTGTATAGCGTAGCATCGTCGGCAAAGAAACAATACGTCATTGTGAGTTTTGTCGGCTAGGCCGTTAAGATATATAAGCGCAAGGAGAGGTCCCAGAACAGACCGGTGCGGGCATCCAGCATTTATGGTCCTAGGCGTGCTGAAACTGTTTCCTACATTCACTATCTGCTTACGGCCTGAGAGATACGATTCTAGCTGATTTAGGAGAGCTCCTGACAAACCACCATAGTTTTTGCAGTTGAGCAGGAGGCCCTTATGCCTATATTGTCAAAATATTTACCAATGTCCATGTAAATGGCTGTTAAGGTATTGCCTCGGTCCAAAGCTGCATGAAGATTGCTAATGCAATATGGCAGTGCGTGGCCTCAGGGACGGGTAGGTAGTCAGTTGCGGGTTGTGATTGGCGAAAAATTCCCCTAGTAGGCTATCTTTATGTAAGTCTTCTGTCAATGGGGTTGAATCAGGTCCTACGAGCGGTGGCACAGTCTCAGCTCGTGTCCGTCCTATCATTTGTTTAGGAATGCGATCGTACTTGTGTGTGTTTTTGCTTTGCATGCAAGAGGTTGTTTACTTGATGTTACACGTGGCTGTTTTAAGTCTGTTCATGCATGTGGTAAAATTTCTTTGTTGTCGCCAGCGGTCCCAGTGGTCATCAGTCATATACCTCTGAGCAAGTCTGAAAAGTCTGTCTCTTCTTCTCATATATGTCTTTCGTGCAGCATTGACCCAAGGTTTGTCGCAGTTTCTCATCCTGATTATTTTTTGGGGGGATGGCTTTAGCAGCTGCTGCCAACGTGGTCTGTGTGGAGTTATTTGTCGCTGTGTCAATGTCATGATCAAGTACTCTGTCCCAGTCTGTGTTTGCCAGAAGCTGTGAAAGTTTGTCTGCAGCCATGTTTGTGTAGTTCCATGCTTGTCTGGCTAATGCCTTTAAGGGTGACGATGCAACCTTGATAGGGGCAAGAATGTGATCTATTGGTGGAAAAGGGGGAGAACCCCACTGCCTGCATTGATGTTTGTGTACATGCCAGCATTAAGAAGATACTGTGTCTTGTGTAATGCATGTTGGCTGATGCATGAGTTGTGGAGTTGTGTCAGACTGATTGATTCAACTGCGTGTTTCAGACTGACTTTGAATGAAAAGATATCACTGTGTTTAGTAGAGTGAATTTTAATTAGATATTTATTACCAGCATTGAAATCTCCCAATATCAATGTTGATGCGGGGTTATACGTTTGTGCCATGCCAACACTGTCTGACAAGATATCTAAAAATTCTCAGTTGACTGCTAGAGAGATTGGGTGGGACATAGACACAGCAAACCACAATAAGTTCTGATTTGATCTCGGTGAGGGACCAAACCCATTCAACTCCTTCCAGTTCGAGATCAGGTGGTCTCTTTGCTGGGAGCGTTGATTTAAAATATGCTGCTACTCCCCTTCCATATGGAGTCCTGTGCTTTGTCATTGGGTTGTGGTAGTTGTGTAAATTGCTCAAGCTGGGATGGACCTGTGAGTCAAGTTTGGCTGCAGTCAGAAGCAAAATGTTAATGCCACTGTATGTGGTGAAGAGTGCAAGCTCGCCCAGGCGTCCCGGAGATGTCATGCTGTTTATGTTGACATGTGATATTGACATTCTTGGTTACTAAGGGTCCTGGGCTGAGTTCCACCCCACTGATTGTTAAGCACATTTCAATGCCAGGATATAGTATAAGTAACAGTTTTGAGCATTTACGTGTGGGAGCTGAGCAAGTGAAGGAAAGATGCGTGCGTGTAGGAAAAGAGTGGGTGAGAATTGGATAATGGTATGACATGAGGGTTGAAAGGGATAGAGGGAAAATACCAGCGACTGCTGAGCAGCCCACCTCCAATGTCCGAGCAGAAGAGGTTAAGTGAATGTTGTCAGAAAGAATGTTGTCAGAGTGGCAACGTCACATTCCGCCGGCCGAGTATCACGGTAGGTGTGTCATTGGGGTGGGCGTGTCACGCGTCACGAGTGTGTCGCGAATCACAGCGGGGTGTCTTGAATCACAGTGGATGTCACGTGTCACAGCAGGTGTAGTACATGCCACACAGGGTGTATCACACATGCCATGTCGTGCTTGGTCTCCATTGCTGGATACTGAACGCGCTGCTGCTCATGACGAGCGACATGTGACAGTGGATACGTTACGCGCCACAGCCGGTGTGCCGTATCCGTCTCGTAAGCGCTTCTGTCCTGGCGAAACTGTGCATACTCAGTTGCGCGACACAGGTTCCGTGCGATAGCAATATTGTGTCGTTTCTACCGGCACGGACACGCTTAGGCAAGCCATCAACCGGTGCGCCATCAGGTACAGCGCTTGACGTGCCACCCACGCGGCTCTCCTCCACTTAGTCAAAAGACTCCACAAACGGAAGGCCCGTTGTCCGCTGGGTCTGCGTGACGCCTGTTCGCCCCCTGCCCAGGGAGCGGCGGGGACGCGCCCCTGCCCACGGGGCGGCGGGGACGGGCTCCCTGCCGACCCGCCTCCTCCCCCCCCCCCCCCCCCCCGTACCGAAGAAGATGGAGACGGCCGTGCAGAGGGCCAGCAGCAGTTGGTCGCGGCAAGCGCGGCCGGCCGGGCTGTTGTCCAGCTCGGAGGGGTGCCGGCTGACGACAGGGATGAACACCAGCCGCAGCAGCCGCTCGGCCGCCTGCAGCAGGCTCGGCCCGCGCCCCGGCAGCGAACAGAACATCACCTCCTGCCGGCGAGGGTCTGGATAATCACACCACCCCCTGCCGGTGTTCGTCTGAATCTGGACATCACCTCCTGCCGGCAGGGGTCTGGGTTTGGTCATCAGCTCCTGCGGGCGTCTGGGTGCGGACACCATCCCCTGTCGCGCACGGTCTAGCTGTCCAAGCATCGTGTGCTGTTCGGCGCGGTTGGACCGTCACTAAAGCGAACTCTGACAACACTCCAATGAATGCCCGCACATTGACAACACTCCCATGAATGCCCGCACATTGACAACACTCCAATGAATGCCTACATCTGACACTGAAAGAGGTGTCTATTTGTACTCTTTTGCGAGGGCTCTCCCCCCAATGCGACTTAGGCTCCCAATGTTGGCTTGGGTCCTCACTTTGTATTTGAATCTTAAAAATGCAAGACAAACTTGACGAAAGAGGGAAATATTCACACCATGCCCACTTTCATTGAAAATCATTTCTGAATACAAGCCTCATGCTGCACAAACTAAGGACTAGCTGATGACGGGTGCAAAAGTTGCAAATAAAAGTAGCGTTTTCACAATACAGTAAGTAAATCGGCTGAAAAACACGAATTTGAAGGTTGGGTTGGCGGACTATCGGCTGGCCCTGCTCCCAATAACTTATAAAAATTGTCGCCCCTAATAAGTGTCATATCTAGCGGTAGTATCTCGTTGAGATACCGCAACATGCATATATAAAAAGTACATTTGAACGTATCAAGCAAGAAACTAATGACTTACTATAATTTTCGGTGGACGTCTGCAGAATACACCGTGTTATGAAAACTGTTCCACACCACAAGCACGATGCGACATTCGAGAGGCTAGATCATGTTGGACCGCCACGCACTAGCCCAGCTCTTCGCCTGCTTGGCATGACCGCTTTGCGGTCAAATTGACGACATTGAAGGCAAATTGACGACATGCACGCTAGCAGAAGTTGCGAACAACTGTGCTCATTTACAGCTGCCTTTCGCACCAGCCCGCTGAACACGGATCCCTGCCACCATGAAAGTCAGCCAGCCGACCTTGTGCACGTTGTCGTCGGTGATGTGGCGTTGGTTGGAGGTGCGCACCATGGCCGTGGCCGTGCCGCGCAGGGGTACCGTCACGCCGTCCGTCATCAGCAGCGTGTCGTGACGTGCCGGCACGGCCGCGCCGCGCACCGCCCGGCTCGTCCGCTGCCGACACAGGCACCGCGATCAGCGGCACAGCGACGGCGTGCTGCGAAGGGGGGGGGGGGGCGGCTGCCAGCACAGTTACCACGGTCACCGGCACAGCGACGGCGTGCTGCGGAGGGGGGAGTGGGCTATCGGCACAGGCACCACGGTCACCGGCACAGCGACGGCGTGCTGCTGAGGGGGAGTGAGCTGTCGACACGGGCACCACGGCCACCGGCACAGCGGCGGCGTGCTGCTGAGGGGGAGTGGGCTGCCGACACAGACACTACGGTCACCGGCGCAGCGACGGCGTGCTGCGGAGGAGGAATGGGCAGTCGACACAGGCACCACGGCCACCGGCACAGCGACGGCGTGCTGCGGAGGGGGAGTGGGCTGCCGACGCAGACACTACGGTCACCGGCACAGCGGCGGCACGATGGGCTGCAGATACAACCCCTCCGACAAACCAGGGCTTCTGGTGGGTTACCGCGTCAGACCGCTGCATTTATTAGCATTGCCATTTACAGTAGCTACCGCCGACTATTGCCGGTTAATCTGCTGTGGGCCTGAAACCAGCGATATTTGGGGCGCGGACCCGGTTTTACGCCTTGCAACACTTTGGGAGTCGCACGCTGGGTATTTCACAACAGGCGATTCTTAAGGCGAGTCAGCCAAAATGTCGCAGAGACATGGTGGTCATCGCGAGATAAACGCCGCTTTCGACACATGTCTGCTGTCACCATGACGGCAACGCTTGCCAGTGAGCTCATCAGAGCAGCTGAAGGTTACTGAGACAGCTCGGTGGCGGCGCGTCGATCAGAACGGTTCGTTTCTGTCAGGCTTAGCACTCAAAAGACGGCCTGGTCGTGGACGAGAGGGATGGTCGTGACACCCCAGCCGGGGTCCGGTCAGTAAGATCGCCGGCCCATTACGCTCCCGGCAAAAAGTTTGCATGCCATATGGCGCGCATCTTGGTCCCAACGCAAACCACATTAGACATCATCCAGGACTCAGGGAGAGAATGACCATGCACCAAACAGGATTAAAGTCTAGGAAATCAGATGAAGCCATGGGCGGCGGCCGATACAAATCCATAAATATATTTACGACTCGTATCCGTCAGATGCACGGACCCTGCCTTGCCACCTGGCACGTGACTGGAAGCCGCCGGCCCGGCGGGCGGTGCCAGGCGGCGGAAGGGGGGATGTGGGACGGCTGTGCCAGGCGCGGCCGGCTATCGATCTCACCTGGTCGGCGGGCGGCGGGCCGCGGGGCGCGTGTGGCGGCTGGCAGAACCACAGCAGCCGTTGAGGTCCGTTCACCATCGAGAGCACCTCTATCCTGGCCAGCTGCCGCGAGGGCGGCACCGTACGTCATCGTACAGACGGCACGTGGGCACAGAGCGGCGACATCGCAACCTAAGGCGATGCCTCCTGTGCCCCTCTGCTCCTGCCTGCATCCGTGCCCTGTGGTCCTGTTCGGCTAAAAATGCGGACGAATTACGCGATGACTGAGGCAGCCCAGTATGGGTGGTGGGTTTGTGGTTGAAGCACGGGAAAAAGTGTTTGTCAAATACCCGAAGCGCAAAGCCAATCGAACACGCCATTTACAATACGCTTATACGCTACGGCAAGCACTGACACTCGACGCCGTACATAAGGCGAGACCTCACCAGCTTTTCCTCGTAGACGATGTCCATGATCTCGTGCCAGCCCATGCCGGTGCAGGTGGCGAGGCAGCGCAGCAGGTACTCGCTGCGGGCGTCCAGCTCTTGGCGCCGCACCGGCACGCTGGCCGCATCATGCTTCTGTCGAGACGCACCGCCAGGACCGACTCACTCCGGGTTACTGCGCAACTCAGGGGGCTCACTCCGGGTCGCTGCGCAACTCAGGGGACTCACTCCGGGTCACTGCGGGACTCAGGGGACTCACTCCGGGTCACTGCGAGACTCAGGGGACTCACTCCGGGTCACTGCGAGACTCAGGGGGCTCACTCCGGGTCACTGCGACTCAGGGGACTCACTCCGGGTCACTGCGAGACTAGGGGACTCACTCCGGGCCACTGTATGACTCAGGGGACTCGCTCCGGGTCACTGCAAGGCTCAGGGGACTCACTCCGGGTCACTGCGAGACTCAGGGGACTCACTCCGGGTCACCGCGAGACTCAGGGGACTCACTCCGGGTCACTGCGAGACTAGGGGACTCGCTCCGGGCCACCGTGAGACTCAGGGGACTCGCTCCGGGCCACTGCAAGACTCAGGGGACTCACTCCGGGTCACTGCAAGGCTCAGGGGACTCACTCCGGGTCACTGCAAAACTCAGGGGACTCACTCCGGGTCACTGCGAGACAGGGAGCGCATAAGCTGCTGCGGCCGGCTGCTGCCAAAACGCTAGCCTCCGACGCCAGCTGGAGTGGATTGTACGCAACGGCTGGTTGGGGTCTCAATGCCAGTTTTCGTAGAAATGAGCTCAGTTTTGAGCAGTGTGACAGGTGGTGGTGGCGGAAGACACTGGTGGTGGCGGCTCTGCCATCTCAACCTTTTCCAGTGCCTTCCATCCGTCAAAGGGACTGCTCCACATTTGTATGGGGTTTTGAACAGAGAAAGTCATTTGCAAGAGCATTCCTTGTAGTTCACAGTTTTGCCGTTTTTCAAACCCCAGGTTATCTTGTTTCTGAGCTAGTCGTATGGGAAATTGTACAGACTATTTCGTGCTGCCTAATTCGAAGTTACTCAAGCATGTATGACGTCATAGAATCGCCACACGAATTCCGTCCGCCTGCCCTCCCGCCCCCGTCAATGACCATATGGTGCTAAAAGTAATACAAAAATATATGGTCATCAAAAATATCGTGTCTGGAGCACGTCTGCATAAATCATCGCGTCGGCACTCGTCAGTAAAGCCGCTGCTTGCACGTCTCGATCACGAACCGCGGTTCGTGATATGTTATACAAACATTTAGACAGCTTTTCAGCTAGGACAGGCAAGGGGCTGAAAATTTAACAACAAAAAAATGAAGAATTTAAGCAACACAACTGAAAATGCAAAGGAACTAAAAACATGGTATCACCGAAGAATATACAATGACACTACGAGGAAATGTCAAACCACGCGCACATACCGCTGGCAATAAACGCATACGCCTAGGCATGCGTGTAGAAACGGGGGTGCGGGAGGGCCATGCCCCCCCCCCCCCCCACTTTCAAGGTGGGTGCCAGCAATATTAACTCTCCCCCTCCCCGACACTCTTTGAGATTGAGGCTGCGTGCAGTTACTTTTGTGCTACCTTAAACATGCATGCCGATGTACTTAATTAACCAGCCATCTTCCTCAAGATGCGTCATGTTTTTCATCTGTCCATTGGCCATCGCTTGTCAGTCCCGAGGCCGACAACGCGCGGCCTATGGAGAGTGCAACGGCGGGCGTCGAGGCTGTTGTTGCAAGATTTGCGGGCGCCGATGTTCAAAACCATGTGGCGTATGTTTCTCAACAATCAATTCTGCCCGAATGTCCAACCTTTTTTATGAACATGGGTTAGCTATGCGAATACAAATTTGGGAACCTATTTCGATGCACAACTTACGTTCAGGGGTACTCAATATCCCTGAAGAACACAGAAATAAATCTGGAACTGGAGAGTATGTGGCAATTCCTGGACCACCTGCGGCCGGGTCCAGCTACGCGGGTCAGAAGACCTCCCGCGTCATGGAGGAGACCAATGTGACACAACGTATCCCTCTAAGGGCCACCAGATCGACCAAGGGATCTCTGTGTCGCCAGAATGTCAACCGGCCGGCATCCCGCAGTGGGACGAAATGGCTCTCTAGCCCTTGACCGGAACAGCATTATGCCCTCGTGTTTCGCTCGAGGAGGCTTGAGTGAAACACCGTGGGTGCTCTTCCTTTGCCCGGAAAGAAATGAGGGGTCTCATTGTTCTGAAATATTGTGCCGAATAAGTCTTCAAAACCAAGAAGACCATCCCATTTTTCCCGAGAACGTGCATTCTTTTGTACGATTGATTAGTGAAGCAGTTTACATGAAAAGCTTTGAACATGCGCGCCCGCAATCCCGAGAGCAAGGACAGCGATGGCATGGGTTACAGGTTCTATAAAACCGAACAGCGTTGGCCGCTGCAAGTGACACCAGGCGGTGGGCGCCATGCCAGTCTGTCCTCTGGACAGATAAACAGTTATAGCAACACGAAAAATATAGACCCGACCTGAACTCTTCCAGTTCCGCCCGAACTACCTTCTAAATGTAAGAGTTAATGTTCTGAAGCGTTCAAAGATACTTCTTTCAGAAGCGTCATTATTTTAGTCCACCCGTTCAGCGTGCGAGATCAAAACTACGTTACTTAATTTGTATCACTAATCGATTCTAACTGAACGTTGAACATTTCCAGACAAACATGCTTGGTAATGTTAAAACACATTGTTGACGCATTCTTATCTACAAAAAACCTTCGAAGGGTACTTAATATGTATGAAGAACCCAGATTAAAATATTCTGGCAAAACTTCTGCATTGCATCGATTTAGAAAAACTCCATTGAGCCATTGCAAATGAAGAGCGTCCTAGATGTATTCGATACAGTCGTTAAACGTCTGATTTCTGCAGTTTGTTGACTTAAAAATGCAAACAGAATTGATCTCGCGGGAGCTTCTGTTTTCTGGTTCCGTTATGGTAACAGAGGATATATAACAATAAAACGAAGATAGCCGTGTCTCCTGTCAACAAGCAAGTTGTCCGGTGATTTCTGTTTGCGGGATCATCACCACGAGGCTTTTGTCAGCTCCGTGCCCCCTTGGCAAGGATCTGGCTACGCCCCTACGTATACACAAAAGCAGATCAAGAGGCTACGTCGAGTGAGGGACAATTGAATGTCCGTTGGACTAATTCATGCCTGAGACAGGCAGCTTCCTGAAAGCTTTCTCCTGCTCGCTCTGGTGTGGTGTAAGGAGAGGTACCTCGGAAAAAGATACTGTTGCAAGTGTCTAGTATATGTTTTACACACTTATAGGTATTAATGCTGATACTCAAACACGCAGCAAAGCAGTCATACAATCAGCTTGCAGTCATTCATGCTGGGGAAAGCCGGGCCAGGGCAGTGGCCGCCGGTGGCGCAGGGGAACAGGACTCAGATTAGGAATGTATGAAAGATCAGGGCCTTTATTCTGTGACTTACTTGTACAGCAAACGCTCCAATTTTATGGGTTTTGCCACAAAGTTTTTGGCAGCTGGTATATGAAGCTTCCGACTTGGTTTCCGCCTAAAATGCTGCGACAAATCACATATCTTGAAAAGCAGCCAGCGAAACCTAGGCCCATGAATCTTTGGTGCACAATGGGCCATCAAATCGCATTCAAAATTATGATCACCCTGCGTTTAGGTGTTTTTGGCACCTACCCTGTGGAAGCGGATCCTTTCCAATAACCCAAAATGTCCGCCCGTTCGTTGGATCTTGCCTCCCCAGGGAGAATAATGTTAAAATGGACGAATAATCATGGAAGGTGGGTAACCTTACTTTCCGAAGAGCATCGAAAATTCAAATAGGAAATATTGTGCACCAGTGGAAAATTATCGTGCATAATAATCATGATAAACTTTTTTCGAAATGTGTTATGCGAATTAACAGCGCACAATAACCACCGTATCTAACCCTCCCCCCCCCCTTCGGTCACCGTCACCGGACTTGCTTCTCGGTAAATGCTCCTGAAGTGTGCCCTGAGCCTGCCCCCCCCCCCCCCCCCAACTTTTGAAGCATTCCCACCTCTATGCGCCTAGATCATTTAAACCATCTAGGGACGCTTGAATTACCACAAGTGAATCACTCCGTACGCTACAGTGGCGGCGAATATGGCAGCGATTCTCATGTTATAGAAGTGTTCCATAAGTACGACGCATTGAGTAGCGAATGTACTAGTGAAACTTTGTTAATAAGGGCAGTCCTCTGCATTAAAAAGCATATCAACGGTTTCAAAGGAGCCGTAGGCTTCGGACACACAGCTGCAACCTAGTTCCCCAAACTCATCTCATCATCCTTTTCTGCCTGTCGCTGTCCCGCCGTTTTCACCTCCCGCGCTTTTCCTTTGTGTGAGCTCTCCCGCGAAATCAACCGGCAGTGCGCCACATGAGCCTATTGAGGGCAGCACTTGGTTTGTACATAGGACTGAGTTATGCATAAATATGTCGTACTTGTGCATGATGCATGATGTGCTTAAATGCCCTGGGATTATCTGGCTGCGGAATGACTGATACTATCTATGTTCAAGTAAGTTGTTTTGTTGCAGAAACCGGCACCATGATGCATGAATACAGCTTTGCGTAGTACTAGAACCAATATATCTGCACGCAGAGCCAGGAGCTGCTTCTTGCTGCATTGCAAGCCTGGGAATGGGAGCGGCCGCTACATTTTTCCGTTATATATGACGTTTGCCTGACCACCTTCAAATGCGGAACACTTCCTTTTACATCACGCGGCACGAAAAGTGGCACAGAGTGGTAGCTATGAATAATATTAAGATGTGTGAGAAAGGTGTGCAATTCACAATTTGCCAAATTGTGAATTTCAGATAAGAAGATCAATAACACGAGTAGCTGCGAATTACAAATGATGACAGCTAATGTATTGAAATTATTTAAGAAAGTAAACGCCTTCAAATGGTCAGACTGATGGTCTCGATACTTCGAATAATAGAAATAAAGTGCGACCAAGCATACCTACCTTGCGGACTTACGAATTTCAGAATTATGCGTTTGGTCACTACGGACCTTGGCGGTAAAAATGGGGCAAAAGTGAGAGCCGGGACACAGCGCAGGATGTTCGGCGCCGATGGAAGCATCTGCACCGCGTTGACCAGAATCCTGTAAATACCTGCATCGCATCTCCACGTTGATCATATATACATTATCAGGCACTTCTAATCAAAAGTAACTGTTCCTCCCCAGCATGCTGTAACGAAGTATTTACATGTCCTGTGCCGAAGTTGGCACGCTAGTGAAGTCTGTAGTGGCAGTCGAGACTTGATGCCACCAGCGCCACTTCCACTACCGACCGGGCGGGGCCAACTCACCTGCACCACGTCCCACGAGTGCCGAGTGGCGGCGTGCGAGGTCAACTACCACATAGTATGTACGCCACAGACAAGAAGATAGACACCGAAGCTCAGCTTTCTCTGAGGGAATGCAATGAGCGAAGCAATGTGGGGTGCGTGCATATACGAGAAATCTATGAAAAATATTGCGCACCTAGCGGCTTAGCGTCATTAACCACTAGGTACATATCCTTACCACCTCCGGTTCCTTTACTTCCTCAGCTGGCTTTCTCCAAGCATTGGCTACTTTCTAAAACACCGGAACCATCGAGACGGTCACAAAAACATTGACCAACGTGAAACAGTGATAAAAGTAATTGCTTTAAGAATAGAAGTTCTTAGCACCGCTCCACTGCGACGGAATGTGAGCATAAATGCAAGCCCAACTGAAGGGTAAACCGGAATAAAATGAGTCGGGGAATCGCTCTCGGGTTTCGTTCCACTTCTGTGAGATGTCTTGTTTTGGTCAAACACGGTATCACTTAAATCTACAGATTTGTGAATACGTGTGCCGTTTTTCTGTGCATTGCATACATTAAAACTAATCAGCCAGAGCTGTGAATTGGCAGGTCCACTTCGGACAGATTCTGTCTTGAAGTGTCTCATCCGGCTGCGGGATAAATTTCAGACGATGAAACGACGATACTGACTCCTATTGTGGGATTAAAGGGTGTTTCGGACATTACGCTGATTTCACATTCTGGCTAAGACACCTGGAATAATATTTTCAGGTGTCATATCATAAATACTGTAAAGGTACACACTATTGTAAATGTCTTTTGGCCCTATAGCGAAGGACAACTGACAGAAATTGCAGACACCTTATCGCAATGGAGTGGAACGCAGTGGAGCGGTGCTAATGCGGAAGATGTATAGAGCAGAAAGCACGTCAGCTTTATTTAGACACTGACCGCATCTCCATTGGTATGGTTTTATCCGATAATCACATGGGAGCGGATTTGTTCATTTAATTCAGACAATTCTTCTCACCAAGAAGACTTTTTACATAACACATATACCCCATTTAACTGATATTTGTTTTCACAACACTAGC
>NW_023596461.1:24899324-24930869 GCF_011947565.3 Pollicipes pollicipes
AATGCCCTGGGATTATCTGGCTGCGGAATGACTGATACTATCTATGTTCAAGTAAGTTGTTTTGTTGCAGAAACCGGCACCATGATGCATGAATACAGCTTTGCGTAGTACTAGAACCAATATATCTGCACGCAGAGCCAGGAGCTGCTTCTTGCTGCATTGCAAGCCTGGGAATGGGAGCGGCCGCTACATTTTTCCGTTATATATGACGTTTGCCTGACCACCTTCAAATGCGGAACACTTCCTTTTACATCACGCGGCACGAAAAGTGGCACAGAGTGGTAGCTATGAATAATATTAAGATGTGTGAGAAAGGTGTGCAATTCACAATTTGCCAAATTGTGAATTTCAGATAAGAAGATCAATAACACGAGTAGCTGCGAATTACAAATGATGACAGCTAATGTACTGAACTTATTTAAGAAAGTAAACGCCTTCAGATGGTCAAAATGATGGTCTCGATACTTCGAATAATAGAAATAAAGTGCGACCAAGCATACCTACCTTGCGGACTTACGAACTTCGGAATTATGCGTTTGACCACTACGGACCTTGGCGGTAAAAATGGGGCAAAAGTGAGAGCCGGGACACAGCGCGGGATTTTCGGCGCCGATGGAAGCATCTGCACCGCGTTGACCAGAATCCTGTAAATACCTGCATCGCATCTCCACGTTGATCATATATACATTATCAGGCACTTCTAATCAAAAGTAACTGTTCCTCCCCAGCATGCTGTAACGAAGTATTTACATGTCCTGTGCCGAAGTTGGCACGCTAGTGAAGTCTGTAGTGGCAGTCGAGACTTGATGCCACCAGCGCCACTTCCACTACCGACCGGGCGGGGCCAACTCACCTGCACCACGTCCCACGAGTGCCGAGCGGCGGCGTGCGAGGTCAACTACCACATAGTATGTACGCCACAGACAAGAAGATAGACACCGAAGCTCAGCTTTCTCTGAGGGAATGCAATGAGCGAAGCAATGTGGGGTGCGTGCATATACGAGAAATCTATGAAAAATATTGCGCACCTAGCGGCTTAGCGTCATTAACCACTAGGTACATATCCTTACCACCTCCGGTTCCTTTACTTCCTCAGCTGGCTTTCTCCAAGCATTGGCTACTTTCTAAAACACCGGAACCATCGAGACGGTCACAAAAACATTGACCAACGTGAAACAGTGATAAAAGTAATTGCTTTAAGAATAGAAGTTCTTAGCACCGCTCCACTGCGACGGAATGTGAGCATAAATGCAAGCCCAACTGAAGGGTAAACCGGAATAAAATGAGTCAGGGAATCGCTCTCGGGTTTCGTTCCACTTCTGTGAGATGTCTTGCTTTGGTCAAACACGGTATCACTTAAATCTACAGATTTGTGAATACGTGTGCCGTTTTTCTGTGCATTGCATACATTAAAACTAATCAGCCAGAGCTGTGAATTGGCAGGTCCACTTCGGACAGATTCTGTCTTGAAGTGTCTCATCCGGCTGCGGGATAAATTTCAGACGATGAAACGACGATACTGACTCCTATTGTGGGATTAAAGGGTGTTTCGGACATTACGCTGATTTCACATTCTGGCTAAGACACCTGGAATAATATTTTCAGGTGTCATATCATAAATACTGTAAAGGTACACACTATTGTAAATGTCTTTTGGCCCTATAGCGAAGGATAACTGACAGAAATTGCAGACACCTTATCGCAATGGAGTGGAACGCAGTGGAGCGGTGCTAATGCGGAAGATGTATAGAGCAGAAAGCACGTCAGCTTTATTTAGACACTGACCGCATCTCCATTGGTATGGTTTTATCCGATAATCACATGGGAGCAGATTTGTTCATTTAATTCAGACAATTCTTCTCACCAAGAAGACTTTTTACATAACACATATACCCCATTTAACTGATATTTGTTTTCACAACACTAGCCCAAAATGCTAAATTTAGATAAGTATATGAACTGGGTGGAACGGCCAATGGAAAAGCGGTCATCCCAGTAAGTCTAACTGCATTAACTAGTTACTACATGAAAGCAGGTAGACATCATGATACAAATATGTCACCGACGGCCCAGAAGTGATCCAGAAGTGACGCCTGAGTTTGCTGTGCTAGCTATCCGCATGTGACATATTATACAATATGCATCTTCTGTCGACAGAAATTGGAACTCTCTCTCTGGGCCATCGGCTGGGCAGATCGCTTCAAGAGTGGCTGCATCAGAATCTATTTATGACCACATCTAACTAAAGAAGACCATGCAACGCTCAGTTACACTTGAAGTGTTCGGTAGGTATGGAGTGTTAACGGGAATATTTCACGTGTGTGATGGCTTGCGGACTTCCGCATTGTAAACGACGCTTAATAAACCGCCGTTGGTGATGCAAACTTGCGTCCGAGTTTTGTTCGAGGAAACCGAGGCCACTCGCTGCGTACCAACGGCACTGTTTACAACGGAAAGGCAAAGTTCTGAGATTTCCACAACAGTGGGTAACCCCGAAGTGCCGCAAGTCAGCGAGCTCCGAACTTTGTTAATTACATGGACCGCTCAGACGAAAACGGTTTTCTTTGCGTCAGCAGTCCTTTGCAGGCAGGCGCAGCCTCGGCGCTCAACGCATTGCGTGATGAAATATTCCCTTGCATTCTCACAGAAACGCTAATTATGTTTGTGGACAGGGGCCATTCACTCGACCACGATCCCAGGCCGGCCCAGCGCCAGACTGGCCGCCTGCGCCGCTCGGCGCCGTTCTCACCAGCTTCCGCCTGGCCGACACCAGCTTGGAGAAGGAGCCGATGCCGACCGGCGTCTTCAGTCCACCGGAAGCTGGGGTGACCTCCTGGTGCGCTCTGGGGACCGCTCCCTGGTCTGGTCCGGGGACCGCGTCCTGCCGCGGTCCCTGCTGACGCCCGTGCGCCGGACCGACGGCGGGGTCGGGACCCGGCGTCGCCTCGCTCATCGCTGGACGGACGTCGACTGACGACTGACTCGGGCTCCTAGCTCAGACGCAAATGACGGACGCAAGCGGGGGCCGACGCCGCCTCGTGCGCTGCGGTACTGTGGCCGGGGATGTGGACGGCGATAACGGCCGAGATGAGCGGTCAACTGGGGTGGTCTGCGAAGTGGTGAAACATACCGGCTTCAGGGCAGCATTAGCCCTGCCGAGATACTGTATTCAAACATTGGAGAAAAACAAGCGTTTTGACAACCATCGAGTCGAGTTCAAACTTAACCTGTTATCACCTTGACAGACGTGCCAGGATCCTGACCACCACATTAAGGTCTTTATGTAGATGCCGTCACGTGATCATATGTTAAAGAACCATGTCCCGAAGGCGTCGCACAGATGAGGCACTCCCCCCTTCCCAGTATTGCAGCGTCTCAATAATGTACGAGCGTCCCCAAAACTGGGGGGACGGGGCCCCTTCCGAAAGTCACACACTAGCCACGCATTTCCATGGAGTCCATATTTGCCCGCTCGCCGCGGGTTACGGGGCGTACGATGTGGCTCACCTGACAACGCAGGGATGACGGCTCAAGGGGCGGCTCCTAGCCGCGTTCTCATCGCCCCACTGCACCTAGTTGGCACAGATACCGACCTCCGCGCGCAAACGCGCATGATCAGGGGACAATGATCTTGCCCAGGAGGCAGCTTTGGCGATACAGTTGCCCAAGGCAAGCCGCATGTGAGTGCACTGGTACGGTCCCTCAGAACTTGTGTACTCGATTGCCGGGCCGCTTCCATGGTAACGGGTCAAACACCTGGAATCGAAGCATGCAGTCATGCAGTCATGCAGCGTACACTGATCGTCGTTCTTGTGACGCCACAGCTCGGTGTAAGCGTGCACACTTGGTGTCACCTAAGAAGGTATCTCAGAGATGCATGGCTTCGTCTAACACTCCGTTGTTGGATCAGATTGAACGATTCCCTAGAAATTGCCTCCGCTGAAACCATGGCCTGACTTTGACCTGCCATACGTCAACGACTTTACAAGGTGCATCTAACTTTTTATGCCAGACGACCCGCTATTCAAATGTTATTTGAATATTATTGTTACAGCTAAGCAATATTTGGTGCGGCTACTCCGCGCCGTTCGAAAACCATTCCGGAAAAACCTTCGGAGGGGGTAAATTTAACCCCCTCCCGAGCGCGTTTTAATAAGTCGATGAAATATAAAAAAGATCGAAAAAACATTCACTATGGCCATGGTTTTGTCTGCTGTGTTTGACAAGGTGGAAGACTTGCAACAAAAGATGCAGGTCATAGATGTTGAGGCATTGATGCATGTCATCTTGTATCTAGGTATTGTTTGAATGAAGTTTTACCCTCATGATGTAACCTAATGGTCAATTATGGAAGGTAGTGAACACTTAATTCTGAAAATGTTATGTGCCAAATGTGAACACGTGTGGATGTGATCTGACATGCTTTAGGCAATCAAACAATGGAATTGCCACACTGTATGCTGCCCAAAGTAATCCCAGTAACTGGGTGTACACAACTTGTTGTCTTTCTAGATGTGGAGAGTCTCCGAGCTTTTCAGTCTATGGTCATTCCAAAGACACTCCCCCTGCTGCTCATTAATTGTCTGTTTCCCAAAGCGTGTTTAGTCTGATTTGAATGTAATGAATTGGCTGTTCTTTCCGATCTGCTTTTATCTTTCTCAATCTTCACATTACAACATTTGACTGGAGCAAGCTGCATGCATCATCATCTTTGTCATGAGGTGGCCAGCCATGTGCTGTCGCTTTATGATGCCCATGCACTGCACTTGCAGCTTCTGTATGCTAGAAAGCAACAGCACACCTATGTCGGTCCGTTCCACCGGATCTGCCTCATGGGGCCCTGCAGGCACTATGTTATCCCCTGCCCCGTGCACATGATATACAGTGCAATGATTGATGCATGGTGAATTGATTAATGCAATGATAACCTCACCCACATTGCGCATTGCTTTTTACTTCTAAATGTTTTAGCTGCTGCAGTTTGTTTTCAGCGTGCTAAAAGCGCGTTCAATTTTGGCACGTGTTTTTTTGTATGGTCTGTTGAAGTGGCACTGAGTGGGGCTGAGGTGATCGTTGTCTGGGGAAGGGGTGATGATCTCCGGGGAAAGGGAGAAGCTCCTGTCCTCGATGAAGTGTGTGTTAGATGGGAGAAGCTCCCGCCGATACTCCCTGAGGTCACAGCAGAAAACACGAGAATTATCCGGAACAAAGCCTTCTCCGAAAAAATATGAGAATCGTGGGCGGATCCCGGCACCCTGCAAGTACATCAGTGAATGCGCCGCGGTGAGCACAAACAGCCAGTAGATGTACTGTTTGGCGATGCTTGTGGGTATTATGACCAGCTGCTATCTCCTTGTTGGGTGCATCCATGAAGAGAAAGGACCCGTCGATCGCTACAACCACACCCGAGGAGCCGGCGCACGCTGCAAAACCTGCGATGGCTTCATGTAGCCGCGCTCCTATTGGCCACGCGATGGCGCCACCTCGCGCGGGTAGCAGCATACTTGCAAAATGTCGTCAGAAACTAGTGTGACCAAAATTTTGAAGTTCCAAACTTGTCGCCAACGGAGGGATGGGGTACTGGCTCGGCACGATATTGCAGTGCAGGCATCATATCTGCCAACGGACGCTTCTGGTTGCCTCTGCGCTGACCATGATTGTCAAAATAAGGAGCCAGCTTTGCCTAGAGATTTTAGGAGAAAAAACTTGCGCGAGATACGAAAATGCGATTTGAAATCTTCGTCATCATGTCCTGGAACCACGTCATGTACATAAATTTCCGTGTTGTTTACGCGACTTTGGCGCTTTGACAAGGCCAGAACCGCTACGTCGACGTGTGCACCAGTGCGCTAGTCACTTTCTGGATCCTGTAACATAAATAGCTTGTCTGGACAGTATGATTGTGGGAAAGTTTATCTAAGCCTTGAATGCTTTGGAATGTAAATATGCTGCACAACCTAACGTCACATGTTGTTATAGATATTGTTCGTCTGTGTGTCTATATGTAGAACTCTCCTTCATGCGACTTGTCACAGCATGAGATTTCTCCCTGCACACGTGCTCCGAGCAAAGCTGTATCCCTGCTTGCAACCACACGCGCCAAAACTCTTCCATGCGTAACAAAATATATGGACGACCTCAATATACATGCACGATGATTTTAGCCGGCATAAGGTCTTAAGTTACCAGTGCCTGTTGAACTTCGTGTCTGTGGGATGATCGATTGCATGTGGTTACGCTCGCGCAGCGCTTAAAATGGTATTTCTGATTCGAGGGCGATGATCTGCTTTTCTCTGCATACAGTATTCTCGTTAAGGTAATTCGTTATGGTATAGGCAGCTGTTGTGAGAGACGCACCTGAAGTAGTTGTACATTTGTACATTGAAACACATTTGATTGTTCCGACTCGTCAATATCATCTTTGCTTCCCGTCAAATGTGTTTGTTGGGAAACAGCTGATCTTACTAGCCACCATGTTGAGGAGTTACTTGAGCGTTCTCCATGACGTAAATGGCGTAGCTGTCATAGGTTGTTACCTGAAGGGGCGGAGCATCTGGCAGCATTTTCCCATCAAGAACGGGGCCCCGGTGAACATTCGTCTGGCCTGTTTACGTGCTGCTGTCTCGGGATGAGCTGCTTGTAACGAACACTATAAATGGCTACGAGGACGGGATTCTGAACTGTTGTCTAGCAGTGCTGGTAGTTTTGCCAGGCGGATTAATCACACGAGAAAGGGGGAAAATGAGCCTGGAAGGTGTGCAACCTCCTACGCCAATTTTGCCCATGCCGGGGAAGCCGATGTTCGACTGGTCTACTGGGGAAAGGAAATTCCAGAATTGCCTTTTCGCTATCTCCGGAGAAAGCTTCAGCCCCGCTCGCCAGCGCGTTGTGCTCCTCCGCTGTGCCGGAGATGAGGCATACCGTCTTTTTGGCACCCTTCTCCTAGGCGTTAAGACCGTCAGCGAAACAGACTTTGACAAAGCACTGCGCCAATTGCATGAGTTTTTTATGCTACGCGTCAATGTGATAGTAGAAAGGTTCGCCTTTCGTCAGCGTGGCCAACTGGTGGACATTACAGGCCACGAGAGAGGTACTAACAGGATAAGGACCTCACACTGGAGAAGGTGCTGCTACTTGCAGAGGCCTTTGAACGCTCCTTGCGGGAAGCTGCTGCCATGGCCCCACCTGCCACCCAGCTCGGAGCTGTGGCCAAGGTCACCGCAGTCTCCCGACGCCACAGGCCAGATGCATCTTCACCCAACCCAGCCAGCCCGTGCACCAACTGCGGACACAAGGACCACCAGCCCAGGGACAAGACGTGTCCTGCCAGGCGAGTCACCTGCCACACATGTGAACGCAAGGGGAACTTCTCATTCTGGTGCCGCAGCAAGGAGAAGCCGCGAGGCCATAACAAGCCAACCTGCCAGGAACGCCAGGTGCTGTCCTGCTCCAACCCCATCAACTCCTCCAAGATGACCTGCAGTGTCTGTCACTGCTGGTGCAGGCGTCCAGCGAGACGTGTCACTCCAGGTCGACGCTGGCGCCACCTGCTCCATCCTCAGCATGAATCTGGCGCGTCAACTGTTCAAGGGCGTCCCATTCGGGCCTACCTCTGCAAACCTGTACGGCTTTGGCAAGAACCCTCTGCCCGTAACGGGAACCCTGCCGACATTAGTCCGCTTCAATTGCCAGGACGAGCCTGCTGCGTTCTACCTGGTGGAGACGCCCAACCAAGAGGCCATCACGGGCCTGGATCTGCTGAACGCCCTCAGTATCACCCTCCACCCAGCTTCCAACGGCATTTACCGCGTGGAGACGGTCGCGCAGCACCTGCTTGCAATCGAGGGGTACGAGCACCCCATCGCGCTGAAACCCGGTACCGTGCCAATAGCCTACCAGCTCCGCCGACTTCCTCTCTCAGCCCATGAGGAAGTGTCGGCAGAGCTGCAACGTCTTCTGCAAGCCGGCATCATCGAGAAGGTCAACGCCTCCGAGTGTGTAAGCCTCCTCACCGTGTCTCGGCAAGTGAGGGGGCTTAAGGACGGTCGGGTACGTATCTGTGCCGACTTCCGTGGGCCAAACGCGCAGATCGGCGCAGAGGTTCACCCTCTGCCCAAAATCGACGACCTGGAGTCAAAGCTTTGCGGGAGCGTCTACAGCCGAATAGACCTCAAGACAGCATACCACCAGCTCCGTCTCCACAAGGACTCGCGTGACGTCACGGCCTTCCTGACGCCCGACGGCCTCGCGAGGTACACGCGAGTCCCATTCGGCCTGGTCTCCAGCGGTAGCGCCTTCCAGAAATTGCTCAGCAGCCTGCTAGAGGTTGTCCCTGGCTGTGTACACTGCCTGGACGACATCCTCGTGTCCGGGAAAGACCATTAGGAATACGACGCCCGCCTCCGAGAGGTGGTTGATCGCCTCGCCCCGTCCAACGTCACCATAAATCAGGACAAATCCGTGTCCATGCAGACCACCACCGGGTTCTGTGGCCACAAGCTGTCCGGCGCCGGGGTGATCTCTCCACCGTCAACCGTCCGCGCCGTGGTTGAGGCGCCGCCTCCCACCAACGTTAGGGAGCTTCCTGGGGACGACTGGATGGTTCAGCCGGTTCGTGCCGGCGTACGCCATGGTCGTCCGACCAATGACCGACCTCCTCAAGAAAGGCACGGCCTGCCAGTGGACCCAGGAACAACGGCTCGCCCTCAGCAACGTGAAACAACTGATCTCGACCAGCCCCGTCATGCGCCCGTTAGACCCGCACCTGCCGACAGTCGTCACTTCAGACGCGAGTGATCGTTGCACCGGCGCCGTCCTCACGCAGATCCAGTACAGCGGCGAGGAGCGCCCAGACGCATACTGGTCCCGGTCATTCACGGAGGCCGAGTCCAGATGCTCCGCTTCAGAAAAAGAAGCCTTCAGCTCCGTGAAGGCGATCGAGCACTGGCGGATATATCCTCTGGGGATGTTTCTTCAAGCTCAAAACCGACCGCTCGGCACCCACGACTCTGCTCTCGCCGAAGTCGTCCACCCGAGCAGGAGCACGGATCGTCAGGTGGCAGTCTTGCCTACTGCCCTACTCGTACTCCGTCGAGTACAAACCGGGACACACCATCCCTGTCGCAGACGCGCTGTCCCGGCTCCCGCTGCCGGACACGGGCGGCGCCGAGCCCGACGACGATGACATCATCGCCCTCGTCACGGACGCCGCCGCAGACGTGCTTCCCGACGCAGAGATCCAGGCAGCATCGGAAGCCGACCCAGCACTGAAGGAAGTACGTGAAGCCATCCGCATCGGCTGGGCTGGCTCGGCGCGCAAGTGCCCGGCGACGCTCCGCCAGTTCTTCGGCGTCCGTCACCAACTCCAGCTGCGCGATGACGATATCATCCTACGAGGTCCCGACCGTGTCGTCGTACAGGCCGCCCTGACCGACAAGTACCTACAGGTGGCCCACCAGTCGCACGAGAAAATCGTGCGGACGAAACAGCTGCTCAGAAATCTCGCGTGGTGGCCCGGCATGACGCGAGCTATCACCGACCTCATCTGCGACTGCCAGACCTGCCAGGCGAAGGACGCCGTCTTCTCCCAGAGTGCGCGCCCTGCCCCGCTGCAGCCGGTCCCTCTCCCGGACCGAGCCTGGTCCAAGCTCGGCATCGACGTCGTTGGACCGACTGTAGGTGCGCCACCGTCAGCTCGCTACGCCATCACCGTGATCGACTACGCGAGCAAGTGGCCGAAGATCACCCTGACGCCGTGCGTCGAGACAAATGACGTCATCAGCCTCCTCAGCACCATGGGGTCCCGATGAGGGATACTGCGACGATCTCGTGAGCGACAATGGCGCCCAGTTCACGAGTGCCAAGTTCGAGAAGTACCTGAGCGACCGCGGCATCCAACACCGGAAATCGTCCCTCTACTGGGAGACTACAGCCACCGAGCGGTTTAGCCGCACGCTAAAGACGTGGCTGCTGGAGGCC
Source organism: Pollicipes pollicipes (assembly GCF_011947565.3). Classification (NCBI taxonomy): domain Eukaryota; kingdom Metazoa; phylum Arthropoda; class Thecostraca; order Pollicipedomorpha; family Pollicipedidae; genus Pollicipes; species Pollicipes pollicipes. Next base: position 24,909,303 of record NW_023596461.1, read on the forward strand.
ACCCAGCAACCGTCACGGACGGCGCAGGCCTTCGCTGCGCACATTGAGCGCCGCCTGGCGCTGTACCGCGCAGCCCCACACTGCACCACCGGCATCCGCCCTCTGAGAGTCTGCACGGCCGCCGCATGCGCCCCGACCTGCCGGTGATGTCGGCCAACGCACCAGACGCTGATCTGTGCACGCGCGTGCAGAAACAACAGCGACGCAACGCGCGCGACTACAACAGGCCCCGCGGTGTGAAGAAATCGACCAGCCAACCAGGAGACACGGTCCGAGTTCGGCGACCTGGACACACGTCCGAGAACCTGTCGCGGTTCGGGGCGACACAGACGGTGGTCCGGTCCGGCCAGGATACCCGACGTAGACTCATCTGCCCCCGGAGTCGACAGTTCGTCGCCGCCTTCGGTGGACCAGCACGAGGCCCCACCCGCGGCTCGACCAACCACGCCCCCGCATGAAGCCTCGCGAGCGGCTCAGCCCGTCGCACCAGGGTCCCTGCTCCAGATGGACGCTAGTCGCCCATTCGAGCCCGGGCGGGTACGCCGCGCGACACCGGCAAAGACCTGCCGCCGTTCTCCTGCGGCCGACGACGGTTTCAGTCGCGAAAACTCGGCAGCCAGGCCGCTGTCGAACCCCGCTCAGACCCGCGAGCCGGCGCACCATTTGTCGTCGAATTTCGCTGTCATTCCTTGTTTAAGTACCGTACGTGTCTCAACTTAATGTGCGGGGATATGTAGTGTACACAAATGCACCAGCGGTGATTTCCTAACACTGACCTTTCCATAGTATTAGTTCACCACTATGGTGCACCAGTGTCCTCACCACGAAGGGAAACAGCCCTCTATCACAGAAGAACATTGAGTGTCTCGGCGCCTTGCCTTATAGGAGCCCCAGCAACAGCACAAGGCCTTCCAAGCAAAAAGAAAGAATCCAAGACCGATATGATCGGCTCCTGAGCAGCTGAGCGTACCCTGGCATCTGGGGCAACAGAAAAAGCGTATAGAGCCTTTCGGGCGACTGGGAAGAATCGATGGAGGGCTCCTGATCGATCAAGAGTGCCCAGGAATGGGAGTAGATAGTGTCCCAACAGCAGCATTGAGATTATATACGAAAAATGGAAAAATGTTCAGAGATCAAGGGTAATGTGGAAGGTTCTTTGGCGGTCAGATTGGCCAGGTAAGTGGACATGTATGGTCCGGGCAACAGCGTAAGGCCTCTGGGAAGCGTAATGTGCCCACAATTTTTTTTTTCAAACACCATCACTGCAATCATTACAGACTTAATCAGTACAGCTCGCTTATAAACTTTTACTTTCGTTTGCAGCCGTTTCATGTGGTCTGTAGGCGCCAACACGTCCAATTTTGTTGTGTTTTTACTAGAAAATCCTGCCTGTTCAACCGGTTGTCGGCCATTTCGAAGCCCTCTGCATGGTTCATGGAGCATGGCCCGGTGCTTCCCCCCCCCCCCCCCCCTCCCCTCTGTATTCACCAACGGCTCGAGCAGCTTAATAGGTGGGGCCCGCCAAGAACACAGGGACATCAATTCAAGTAAGAAGCACTCAACGTGGAGGGCCCCGGAGCGATCGAGTACGCCAGAGCGGGTTAACAGATTGGGCCCCGTTAAGAGTATGGGGCCTTCCATTAAAATACAAAGCACCCAAAACAAGATGGAAATGGCCCCCGAACGACTGAATGTGCATGAGCAGATTATCAAAAGGAGCTCGACAGGAGCGTAGGGCCCTTCATTTAAATAAAAAGCACTCAAAACCTAGTGCGGAAGACCCCCCGAAAAATGGAGTGCACCTGAGCAGATTGTTAGATGGCCCTGGACAGGGGCGTAGGGCCCTAAATTCAAACACCAAGAGCTGATGCACAGGGCCCCGAACAATCCAGTGAAATCGAAGAAGCGAACAGAGGGGTCCCGACAAATGCTTAAGGCCCTCCATTCAAATAGGAAGCACCCAAGACATAATGTGGGGCCTCCGAACAATCGATTAAGCCCGAACAGGTTGCCAGATGGGGCCATCGACAAGAGAGTAGGGTCTTCCGTTCAAATATGAAATACCCACGACACGATATAGAGGGTATAGGGTATACGATATGTATATATATATATATATAGAGAGAGAGAGAGAGAGAGAGAGAGAGAGAGAGAGAGAGAGAGAGAGAGAGAGAGAGAGAGAGAGAGAGAGAGAGAGAGAGAGAGAGAGAGAGAGAGAGAGAGAGAGAGAGAGAGAGAGAGAGAGAGAGACTGATCGACTGCGCCAGAGCAGGTTAACAGATAGGGCTCCTGTCAAGAGCGTAAGGCCCTCCATCCAAATAGGAGGCACCCAAGACCCGACGTAGAGGTCCCCCAACGATCCAGTGTGTCCGAGCAGCTTATCAGAATGGGTCCCGACAGAAGCAAAAGACCCTACATTCAAATAAGAAGTACCCAAAACCCAGTGCAGGGAGCCCCCGAAAGATAAAGTGTACCAGGGCAGGTTATTAGATGGCCCCGATAGGAGCGTAGGGCCCTAAATTCAAACACCAAGACTCGATGTGCAGGACTACTGAACAGCCCAGTGTCGCTGAGGAGGTGAACGGAGTGGCCCCCGACAAGTGCGTGCGGCCTTCATTAAAAAATGAGGCACTCGAGATCCAATGTAGAGGGCCCCCGAACGACCCAATATGCCCGAGCAGGTTAACAAATAGGTCCTCGACAAGAGCGCAGCCCCCCCCCCCCCCCCATTGAAATAAGAAGTACCCGAGACCCAATGTGGAGGGCCCGCGAAGGATCGAGTGTACCCGAGCAGGCCATCAGATGGCCGCCGACAGAAGCGTAGAGCCCTACATTAAAATACCCAAGTGCGGGAACCCCACAGAATCCGGTGTGCCCGAGTTAGTTACCAGATGGGGCCCCGACAAATGTGCAGGGCCCTCTACTTAAACAGAAAGCCCCCAAGACCCAATTCGGTGTGCCCCGAATGATCGATGTGCTTAAGAAGATTGACAGATGAGCGCCCGACAAAAGTGAAGACCCCAAATCAAGTGACAGATAATTGGAAGCATCCTGGACCAATGTTGGGGACCCGTGAGCATATCGTGAGTGTGTCGATAGGTTAGCCGAGACCGACATAAAAGGCGCCTGAGCAACTAAGAATACCCCGGCAGGTTAACGCATGGGGCCCCAACTGCAGAGCCTTTCCAGCGAACGGAAGGAATCTGTGGAAGACCCCTGGTCGACAAGAGCGCCCGGGCACGCTAGCACGAAGGATCAAGCAACAGCGCAGGGCCCCCCGAGCAAATGCTAAAAGCCAAGGACAAAGTGGAGGACGACTTAACAATCAAAATGACGCTGCAATGGATCATATAGGTTCTCGGGAAACGGTTTAGGCCCCCTGGACAGCATAACGAAGCTTAAGATTCCTAAATAACACTTTTCTGTTGTATCGTAGCCTCGACATCGTGGTTGTAGTTCATGGGCGCACCGCGAGTGGCGCCACTGTCGGGCGTTGGGAGGCAGTCGGCCCGGAGCCGCCGTGCAGTGGGGTTGCGTTCATACTTTGTAACTGGAACTCACGATAACATTAATAAACAGTTTGGAGACAACAACTTGGCGACGAGCAAGGGGATTTTAAAGTAAGGACAGGTGCAAGTGACGCGCGGACCGGCAGGACGTGTGGAGCTGCGAGGACTGACAGGGCACGTGGAGCTGAGGACCGGCAGGACGTGTGGGACTGCGAGGACTGACAGGGCACGTGGAGCAGAGGACTGGCAGGACGTGTGGAACTGCGAGGACTGGCAGGGCACGTGGAGCCGAGGACCGGCAGGACGTGTGGAACTGCGAGGACTGACAGGGCACGTGGAGCTGAGGACCGGCAGGACGTGTGGGACTGCGAGGACTGGCAGGGCACGTGGAGCTGAGGACTGGCAGGACGTGTGGGACTGCGAGGACTGACAGGGCACGTGGAGCTGAGGACCGGCAGGACGTGTGGGACTGCGAGGACTGACAGGGCACGTGGAGCCGAGGACCGGCAGGGACGTGTGGAACTGCGAGGACTGGCAGGGCGCGTGGAGCCGATGGCAGCAGCGTTTGAAAACGCAGGTGATCGGTCGACGGGTTTCGGGAGTTTTGTGACTCGGTCGACGGGACAGGGCAGTGTCGTGTCATCCATTTATTGTCACAGTGTGTCAGGGGCAGGACAGTGACGGGGGTCCGACAGCCCTGGGACAGGCTCAGGGGCATCAGTTGCCACAAAGGCCCCAGGACCGGCACGTGGTTTTGCGGTAGCGGCGTGCCGCCATTTTGGACGTTAGTTCAGCGGGGGCCCGGCAGAGGCGCCGCGTCGTCGGGTCAACGACTTCGGGAAGCGCAGTTCGGCAGCTTGCCGACAGAGGCGCTGTGATAGCCAGCGGTGGCGTGACTCGCGAGTCAGCACGGCACCAGCTGATCGACTGGAGAGGAGTCGAGCCGGCCGGCTGGGCGGCTGGACGCGAGCCAGCTGATCGGAGCGTGGGAAACGACGGGGCGTCGTGCGCGAGACAAAACAGCTGATCGGACCGTGGGAAAACAGCTGAGATCAGTGCGCCGGATCGAACAGCTGAGCGGGACGTGGTAAAGCTGAAGGGATAGCGCTGCCGGGAATGCATCTGCCCACGGTGGCACCCTATCATACAGGGGAGGACTTTGAGAGGTGGATGAGAAGCATAGAGCGGTATTTGGTGGCCGTGAATATAACTGATACCAATCAGAAATGTGCAGTGCTTCTCCATCTGGTTGGGCCGGACGTCGCAGATCTCAGCGAGACGCTGCCGGACGAAGACGCGACGGGAGATAGCTTTGAAAAACTTAAGAAGAAGGAGCTCACGGCGTACCTGTCGCCGGTCAAAAGCGCTGTGACTGAGCGGGCTGCATACCACCAAATGAAAATGCAAGCGGGTGAGGAATTCGAACAGTTCCTCGGGCGACTCCGGATTCAACCACAGAAATGCGTCTATACAGCGGCTGAGATGGACAGGGAACTCTGGGACCGGTGTGTCGTCGGAAGCAGCCCCGGGCTGAGAGAAAAGCTACTGCAGGAGGCGGCGACTAAAGGAGACGGGCTGACGCTCGCGAACGTCCGGCAGACAGCGCGGGCGTACCGAGACATGCGTCAGCTGAGCGCCCAGCTGAGAGAGAGTCAGCCAGCAGTCACAGGAGTCGACTGTGAGGGGACGGCCGTGAACGCGGTGCGGCCGGACCGGCCACAACGGCCACAGCGAGGCCAGTGTTTCCGATGCGGATCCAGACAGCATTGGAAGAGGGACTGCCCGGTCAGGGTGCAGGAGCGTGGCGCTGCCGACCGGCCATCGTCCGGGATAATGGACGGCGTAACGAGCGGCGGCAGCAGGGACAGACCCGCCGTCCCCCGCTCGTCCGACGCTGTTTCCGGTGTGGGTCGGCCGCCCACCTACAGCGCAGCTGTCCACAGCGCCGCACAGTGGACCATGTGACTGAGACTGAAGGAGGTGTGCCACAGCGCCTCAAGGACATTCTCCTACAAATCGACATCCCGAGCGAGAGGGATGGCCTGCCACTCATCACAGTGAGGATCAACGGTCAGGACATCACGATGATGATCGACACCGGCTCACCGGTGACAATCGTCGGCAGAGATGTCAAGATCCCGGGACTGCGCATGCGGGCATCGGAGCTACGTCTGCAGTCCTACACCGGTCAGACGGAGCCCCTCCGCGGAGAGGCAACGGTGGAGGTGGAACACGCAGGCCAGGCCCGGTCACTGCGAGTGGTGATGTGACCGACAGGGGAGCGCGCCGCTGCTGGGACGAGACTGGCTGCGCCAGCTCCGACTGAACTGGCGAGAGGTTAGCATGGTCGGCCGGCCGGGGGACGCTGACGGGAGAACCACGCCGGAGTCGGGCGCGAAGACGACGCTGGAGTCGGCCGTCAAGGCGCACGAGGCAGTGTTCACTGACGGACTGGGGAAGATGTCGATGAAGGCCCATCTCACGCTGAAGCCTGACGCGCGTCCGGTGTACAGGAAGGCCAGGCCTGTGCCGTACGCCCTCATGCCTCTAACTGACAAGAAATTAGAGCGCTGGATCACGGAGGGAGTCGCAGAGAAGGTTGACCCAGAACAGAGACCGTCAGGCTGGGGGACCCCGCTGGTCCCAGTGCTGAAGCCCAACGATCAGGTCAGGTTGTGCGCAAACTACAGCGTGACAGTGAATCCACAGGTCCGGGTGGATCCGTACCCACTTCCTGCGCCAGAGGACCTATTCGCGAACATACGAGGTCGAGTGTTCGCAAAGCTGGACATCCGGCGGGCATACGAGCACATGGAGCTGGACGAGACGTCACGGGACCTCACCACGGTGACGACGCACCGCGGCTCGTTCCGGATGATCCGTATGCCGTATGGCATCGCCAGCTGCGGCTTCCTGTTCCAGCAGGCAATGGACAAGGTGCTGGAGGGACTGTCGGGCTGCGTGTGCCACATTGATGACGTTTTCATCGCAGCGGAAGACGAGGCAGAGCTAGCGACACGGCTGGACCGGGTCCTGACTCGGCTGGAGCGTCACGGCCTCCGGCTAGAACGCTCAAAATGCACTCTCGGGGCGAGCGAGGTGTCTTACCTGGGATGGCGGATCACCGCGGACAGCATCAAGCAGGAGGAAGACGGGACAGCCGCGCTGCTGGAGGTGCCAGAACCACGTGACGTTCACCAGCTCAGATCCCTGTCGGGCTCGGCGAACTACTACAGTCGTCTCCTGCCAGGGCTCGCGACGACGCTAGCCCCACTGTACGCGTTGCTGAAGCGCGGCTCGCCGTGGAACTGGACGCCGAGATGTTCGGCTGCAGTAGATGAAATGAAGCGGCTGCTGGCGAGCGGCCGTGTGTTGGTGCGGTATGACCCCGCCCTGCCACTCAAACTGGTAACAGACGCCAGCGCCACTTGAGTCGGCGCGGCTCTGATACACCGCATGCCGGACGGCACAGAACGACCGATCATGTTCGGGTCGAGGACGCTGACACCGACAGAAAGATGTTACGCACAGGTCGAGTGGGAAGCCGCCGCCGTGTAGTTCGGGCTTCGGAGGTTCAGCAGGTTCCTGTTCGGCCGGAAGTTCACTTTCACCGTGGACAATCGGGCTCCGTCCCGGATCCTGAGCCCCGAGCGCGACCTCCTCGGTCTGACCGCGGCACGTCTGCAGCGGATCGCCATGGAACTGGCAGCATACCAGTACAGCGTAGAGCTACGCAGAACGGCAGACATGGCGCTCGCGGACAGTCTATCGCGGATGGCGCTGCCGTGCAGCGGAAACGAGCGGGCGGAGGCGGACAGAGAGGTGGCGGGAGTCCACTTGTTGTTCATGGACGGCGCGGGAGCGCCGCTGACAGCCCGCGAGATCGAAAACGCCACCCGGCGCGACCCGCTGCTGGCGAAGGTGCTTATGTATATAAGACACGGATGGCCGACAGAAACGGAACCGGAGTTGGCGCCGTTCCGACACCGGGAGGCGGAGCTGTCCACAGACCACGGCGTGGTACTGTGGGGAGGCAAAGCGGTAATACCCCAGAGGCTGCGGTCGCGAGTACTACAGGAGCTGCACACCGGACACCTCGGCAGCGCCAAGATGAAAGGAGTGGCGCGCCGGTACGTGTGGTGGTCGGGAATGGACACAGAACTGGAGGCACTGGCGCGGGATTGTACCGCATGTGTAGAAAAGCGAGGAGCCCCGCCACGGAGCGCGCTGCACACCTGGGAGCCGGCTGGCGACCCGTGGGAGCGAAGCCATGTGGATTTTACCGAGCCGTTTCAGGGCTCCAGCTTCCTCGTGGTGCATGACAGTTTCACCAAATGGCTGGAGGTGTGTCCGATGAGAGACACGGGCACAGAGAGCACGATCCAGGAGCTGCGAGCCATGTTCGCTCGTTTCGGTATACCACGGCAGCTTGTCTCCGACAACGGACCTCAGTTCACAGCGTCGCAGTTGGCGGAATTCTTGAGTGGGAACGGTGCGCGACACTTCAGAGTAGCACCATACCACCCGAGCAGCAATGGGGCTGCCGAACGAGCGGTCCAGACCGTTAAGAACGGCCTCAAGGCGGCGCTGAAGGACGGGGGCTCCCTGTCTCGCCGGCTGTGCACGTTTCTGATGGCATACCGCGCGGCGCCACACTCGACGGACAGGTCGGATGCCGGCGGAAGTGATGTTCGGGCGCCTGACGTGCACCAGGTTAGACCTCGTGCACCCAAGCATCACACGAGATATACAGGAGAAACACCAAGACCAGAGGGAGGCAGCGGGAGGAAGGTCGCGCCAGTTCAGGGTAAGCCAGACCGTGTGGGCGCGGACATATGGCGGCCCCCGACGGTGGCGGCGCGGCGAAGTGGTAGGCATCACGGGCCCCGTCTCGTATCAAGTAGACGTCGGCGAGGCCCTCCGGGCCCACCATGCGGACCAGCTCCTGCCAACAGCAAGACGGGAAGAGCAGCAGCCGACCGAGTCAGCTCCGCTGGAGCCGTCGCAGCAGCATCCGACCGACCCTGCTCCCGGCCGGCATCAGCATCAGATCCCGAAGGCTCACAGCTCTCTCGGGGAGAGAGAAGAGGAGGAGGAAGAGCGACCGGCACCGGCCAGGGAGGAGGCAGGTGGTCGCGACCAGACCAACACGGAGCCGGAATCAGCTCAACAGAACCGGGCTCCTGACGGGCCGGACGCCGAGTACCAGCAGACGGGGCAGCCGCGCGCCGTCAGCGCGCCGCCCCTGCGGACGGGGCAGACGCACACGGCCAGCGCGCCGCGTCACGGGACGCAGCCGCGCCGATCAGCGCGCACCACCCGACCTCCGCTGCGTTTCAGGCTGTAGGGAGCTCCAGTATGGGGGCGGAGGGTGTTGTATCGTAGCCTCGACATCGTGGTTGTAGTTCATGGGCGCACCGCGAGTGGTGCCACTGTCGGGCGTTGGGAGGCAGTCGGCCCGGAGCCGCCGTGCCGTGCGATTGCTTGTTCATACTTTGTAACTGGAACTCACGTTAACATTAATAAACAGTTCGGAGACACAACATTTTCAATCATTGAAGTTTTGTTTTCGTCCACTCGTGGGCCCTTTACTTTCGTTTGCGACCGTTCTTGGTTGCCTGCTAGTTCAAACACACCCAATTTGGCTGCGTTTTGTGTTGAAGAGCTGTGTCTGTTCGGCCGGCCATGGACCCCTTCGGAGCCGATGGGCCCCTTCGGTGCCCAAGGGGGGTCATGGTCCCGTGTCCCTCTCTGGATCCGCCCCTGGTTGGAGAAATCTTGGGGGGGTCTCCACACAACCGCGTGATAAAGGTTTTGTATCAATGATATAATAATTGAGAATACAACTAGCATTTCGTCAACATATAGTGGTCAAAATTAGTTGAGAAAATGAGGGAGACAGGTCGTTGGGCACTTAGCTTTGCCTCCAATCATTCATAAAAATTAGCGCTCCCGTCTGGGCGTACGGCGTCAGTCGCAAAAAGATGTGGTCAAACATGAACCAATGCAGAAAGTATTCGTGTCCATCACTATTATTTTCAATTGCGGCTTTGTCAAGACGAACTCTGGCGCACTCCGGCGTTTGTGTTGATTCGCGGGGGCATTCGGAGGGGGGGGTTGCGGCTGCGAATTGGGCATCGAAAATCTTTGGTTGAGGGATACATCATAATTGTGTTTGGTCAGTTAACGTGCTAAGGATTTCAACATAAGCCGTAACACGGAATAGGCGAGCTGAAAGTTGTAAAAAATAAACCGCGATTGTCAGAACATTCATCGGGTCTGAGCCGCTGCCGTGTGTCGATTCATCAACGGCGTTGAGCTGGTCGGATCCAGTGCCGCAATGTTCAAGAACACATTTCAGAGTGGCTTTTTATCAATATTGTATAGTATTGGAAGTAAGCCTCTGCAGATTTGGGACAAGAAGGTTAGTGACATCAGAAGTAGGCATGTGGATTGAATGTGCCAAGTGGAATCGAGAAGCTGTCTCGTTCGAAGCCCGTAGGCAATGGCGTCCGTGTATTTAAGTTCAATCTGTTTTAGTGCTTTCGTGGTACGGGCTGGTGCAACCGGGATTTTCTTCAGTGGGGGAGGGAGCGGAGCTCGGAGAGCACATACCAAGTCTGTCTTGAACTTTTTGTCGGAAGCCATCTATGCAGGAATCCGAAAAATCGGGACTCCACCATACCCTTGCCGGTATCGCCGGCAGACTTCAATCCTCCATAGACTGTCGGCCTGAATGAATTAAATCTAGCATGCAAACCATACAATATTGGCATCAGTGGATGCGCCACGCATTTTTGAACACGCTCAGCGCTGTCGCTTAGCCCGATGTGCTGCACAATGGCATTGACGTATTTCGTCACGCTTTTCGCCCAACTAGTTCATATTAATCGACGCATAAATTTGCAGTGTAGCTACCAGCTGATTATGTGAAGTTAGTCGGTATCGCTAACACTTAGAGCCAACCACGATGACGTCACAGGACCACAGTACCACTGCCAACCCGGTACTAATCATAGGAGCGTCCAGGCCCGGCGCCAGCCCATGTGACATTTGGGCGCTGGATGTGACACATACGACCCCTAGCAAGCGAACGGCGATCGCAAGGAACTGTGCGGGACAGAACAGCACCACCCAGAACTGGACAGAACCGGATGGAACAGTTATGGAGCAAGACTGGACCGGACGGATCCACTCCAGGACATATTGTTGGCTTGGTTGTCCAAACCAGTCGTCCGGCCTGGTTACACCAGGGCCTCAGGTCCTGACATAACCTCCCTCGGGTCGCCTTACCTCAGGGCCCGTTTGGTTACACCCGGTCCGTCCGGTGCCATCCGATCTGTCTGGCTTCATTACGTTCCATCCGGGTTCTGCCTGGTCTCGTCCGACCGAGTCCGGTCCCGTTCGGCTCTGTCCAGTCCTGTCTGAGACCGTCTGGGGATTTCCCGTGTCGTCCGATCCTTTGTGGTCCCGTGCGGAACCTGTACCAGGCTGGCGGTGATATGTGGTTTTATGACATCACTGCACAATCAGCTGAAAGTGTTTGCAGCCCTCATCTTCGCATAATCAACCGACGGCCGCACCGTAGATTTATGCGTCGTGTTGCGCGAGCTGGCTGGCTTGCGCATCTACTGATACCAGTATTGCATGGGTTTCGCACCAAATTCCGTTGATGCAGATCTTTTTGGAACTGTTATGGGTACTGTACTAAAGTAAGTTGATTCAGACTCGCAAAGCCTGTGCCGGCGAAACACCTACCCCCACCTCCCCCGGCTTTGTTCCTACTTCACGGCATTGTATTGTGTGGCCTGCTAGATACAAAAGCCACCTGAGCATAAGTTGTGAATTTTGCATGGGTGTTATAGTCGCTGTTCATCTTAATCACATTTGTTGTAGCTTAAGTATGTATCTTCCGCGTAGCTATTCATGATACGAAGAGACGGTAATGCTGAATGGTCCCATCACTGTATTTTGCCAGGTGAGAAATGGTCACATCAAGAGGATTACGGACAATGATATCCAGTCTCTGGTGCTCGAAATTATTGGAACCAATGTCAGGTAAGTATTTTTGGTTGATACTTGGTTTGCGATTCGGCAGGTGAGATTGTGCTTTTGTTGAGGGATTTGGGTAAATAAAGTCATGAATTAATATCGATTGAGACAGCTTCACCTTTATCTCTCACCTCTCATCGGGCTTTTGACACGGACATCGTCGAGGGAGGGGGGGGGGGGGGGACGGGAGACGCGTTTCCTCCAGCTTTCCTAGCCGTTTTCTAGTGTTCCTAACCGTGTTGCATGGTAAGAGATGTCGAAAAATGTATGATGTCGTTCGAATTTCTGACCTCTGGCGTCGCCAACGACATTAAGGCTATTGGATTTATCATATATATATATATATATATATATATATATATATATATATATATATATATATATATATATATATAGAAGGCTATGGCCTGGATATATAAGGCTATGATTATTTCTGTTTCATTCGTTCAATTGCATCGTTTATATGTTATGTAACCATGTATCTCACGGACAAAAAACTTTTTCATCCACAATTTTGTGGTGGCTCAAAATCTTAAGACCTTGTTTGCATGGAATTAGCGCAAAAACCACCTAGCTTTTCAGACAACGGGAGGAACACTGGCGTTGAGAGGCACCTTGAAGTGGGTAGCTCAGATCGGTAGCTCATATTTTGGCAATCGCGCCCTTCCGTGAGCAGAAGAGCCTGTCCGCTTTTCGTTGCATGTTTCGGTCGATGGCGATGGCGGCATGTACCTTCGTCGCTGCTGATCGTGTAATGAATCCTCGTGGCCGAGGATTCATTACATTGGATGATGTGAATTACAGACGATTGCGACGCAGTGACGTCTTGCTTTACGCTATTGCCCATTCACCCGGCAGACCCCGGACCCGTCGTGCGAAAGAGCGTGACGTGTCCGGAAAGGGAGAAAAGAAGCATGCCGTCGTGTGGTTTGAATGGGTCCAAAACTGTCACAATTTGGCAGAGTGTTATGGAGCGGTACTTAACCCACACCCTGTGTACCAATGTAGCGGATTGATAGGCGAAATTGTGGGACCGAAGTTGACAAGGGATATAGTGGCATAATGTATTGCACTGTAAGAATCGGAACGAATGCGTGGAAGGGAGGGGAAATCGACACGTTATATGAGCCAGTGGGTGCAAGCGCAGATCAACGTAGGGGAGGGGTGGGCAAATCATTACCAAAGGCTCTAATCAGCTATCGCTTGAAGCATAACATAGCTTCGGGAAGTATGGCGAGGTAGTCTGCAGGGCACGCCATAGCCTGTCTTATTCCCGACGGTTATAGTACGGGAATACCGCCCCGCCCCGCTCTCACCCCCCCCCCCCCCCCATCTCTACCCTCGCACCCACACATGAATTCCTGCGAAAATCGTTACGTCCTTATCTCAACCTCAGCTCTTCCCCTGAGCAGTGAAAGTGCCTGCGTCTCGTTATGAATTGGCCAGCTTCACAACTATATAAAGTTTTGACAGGAGTGCAGGATACGGCACAGTACGTACGGAAGGTTTCGTTGGGGTCTGCAGTGATGTCGTAGTATGGGGTCTGAAAAATGATGACGTCTTGATATCAGTATTTACAAGTCGAGAGAGGATTTGGATACGTGTAGAACGTTCGTTTGTTATGCAGCGATCGCATTTGGTGTGTCGTTGCAAGACATTACGTCACCATCGTATTGTGTGTACGGGGAATTCACCCGTGTCATATGGTGATTTTGTTTTCAGTACTACTTTCTTAACGTGCCCAGAAGATCCCAAGAAGACACTAGGCATCAAACTGCCATTTTTGGTGATGATTATTAAAAACCTTAAGAAATACTTTACATTTGAGGTGCAGGTAAGGAGATGGAAGCGACGTTGACACCTTTTCATCCTGACTCTCTGTGTTATAATGGGTTAGAAATGCTATCCGGTACAGTCCTCGTACATTACGTGATCCAATTGTCGTCACCGCATGCAGAGGAGCCCGTGCTACCACCCTAAGATTAACACCCCGCATATGGTTAGCGAGACGGAGCGCACTGATACGAGGAGGGCCGCAGACTTCTTCTGATGCTTCACCAGGTCATTGATGACAAGAACGTTCGCCGTCGGTTCCGCGCCTCAAACTACCAGTCGACCACGCGCGTCAAGCCGTTCGTCTGCACCATGCCCATGCGTCTGGACGACGGCTGGAACCAGGTACAGGCTCTCGAACGCTTCTGTGCCGTCCGTCATGTGCATAACCGCTGTATTGTGACCCCACAATATCGATGGACTTTGCCATGCTGTCGCGTCAGGTGCGCAGGCGGCGCCAGCTGATTGCGGCCGGTGCACCGCACGGTGTTCCCGATGACGGGAACACTGTGCTCCCGCGACAGATCCAGTTTAACCTGGCGGACTTCACGCGGCGCGCGTACGGCACGAACTACGTGGAGACGCAGCGCGTGCAAATACACGCCAACTGCCGGATCCGGCGCATCTACTTCTCGGACCGGCTCTACTCGGAGGACGAACTGCCCGCAGAGTTCAAGCTCTACCTGCCCGTGCAGGCCAAGCCCAAAGCGTGAGGCTGTCGGCACAGTCGGCCGCTCCGGGCTGGAACGGCAGGGGTCTCTCGACATAGTTGGCATTGGTCGAAATTTTGTCAGGTTCATTGTGTGAGGTGCACGGACCCAGCGCACGTGGGGCTTTGAGTCGTAATCAAAGTTGGCTGTCCACCATGTTTGGATAGTGACGTCTACGCTCTTTGTCGTGTTTTGCCATCAATTTTTAGAGTGCATCAGACCGCTTGCCAAGCCCCGAAGGCGAAGCTCATCTCCCAATATCGACAATGGGTTGCGTTATGCCGTGCCCTCCCCATGACGGCAGCGCGGGTCATTGTTGCCTTCCGACTTGAGACGCTTCTGAACGCCGGGCACGCGTTTTGCATGCGGTTCTCAAGACAAGATTTTGCGGTGACCAGTCCGAGATTCTTTCACACGTATCAAAGACTAAATTATTGGCACTGGATGTTCTAGGGACCTACTCCAGCGTATTATGATTTGAATCGTCCGCGAGATCTATCCTTGCACCGTTCTCTAGCACTCATCGTGTTGACATCATGTTGACTGGCCGCGACTTTGTTGTCTGTATCTCTATACTGTGATATTGGTAGGGTGCATGGTGCATCAGACTTCATCGTTGCTCATTCAAATGTTACAGTGCAATAAAATTTGTTGTCTGCCATTGTTTATTTTAGCTGTAAGAAATAACGAAAATGTATTCTCTCTTTTACGAAAGCCAACCCCCTCCACCGGAAAACGTGCTGTACTGGCCGCTGGACCAGCACGGCCAGCCTGCGTCGCGCGCGCCGTCGCCGCACGGCTAAAGCGCGGTGCTTTCCAGGCTACAGTCGGTCGGAGGTCGCTGGACCAGCACGGCCAGCCTGCGTTGCGCGCGCCGTCGCCGCACGGCTAAAGCGCGGTGCTTTCCAGGCTACCGCCGGCCGGGGACGGGTCAGGGGTGCTGTGCCGGGAGTTGCACGGCGTGCGCTGGTGGCAGGGGCTGGCCGGCAGCCGCTCTGGGGACGTCGAGATGAGCGGCGGCTCCCTCGTCCCGCGAGCCAGCGGGATCGGCCGCCTGGGGATGCTGCCCGGCGTCCAGAACGGCTGCATTGGCGGGTCGCAGCTGGGTGTGTTGATCCTGAAACGCAGATGGGGCTGTGAGGTGGCCTTCGGCGCTGATTCACGGGTCATGGCGGCCGGAATGAAGCTTCATGTGAACTGCTACGGAGGAGCTCCTGTAATGCACCAAACAAAGCAAATGGCTCAAAGCACCTCATTTGAAGAACAGGCAAGTATTACGCCCGGTAATTTTGAAAGCAGATGTAGCGGCGACAAGCAAAACGCAAACAGAATGGGCCGTGCATGGTACGTGCGAAGCATGTGGCGCGGTGACGGAGACGTAGCTGGGAAGGGTGGCGCGAAGAACGGGACGGCGGCATGTACGGCCTGCCGTGGCCGAACCTCTGCTCTTCACGTACTTCTCGTCGGTCGGAGGCCGCCCGCCTCCAGACAGGTCGTTCGTGCTGAAGTCGATATTGAGGGTCAGGCCTGTCGAGCAAAAGCTGTTGGAAACGCTTCGACGCATGCAGGATGAGCGGATTGGAACAGTGTTGTGGCCACGTCGTGTGGCAAGCGTTGGCTGGCTGTGTCGTTGTTGGAATACAATAGGCCACACACGGCAAATAGTACGCTCATAACAAGCCTGCCAGGCATGATAACTTTGGATATTTCGAA
Organism: Pollicipes pollicipes; assembly: GCF_011947565.3. Classification (NCBI taxonomy): domain Eukaryota; kingdom Metazoa; phylum Arthropoda; class Thecostraca; order Pollicipedomorpha; family Pollicipedidae; genus Pollicipes; species Pollicipes pollicipes. The sequence continues at coordinate 24,925,120 of NW_023596461.1, forward strand.
TTGGGTGAAGTTATCTGCTAACATTTGGTAACACAACTGACGCAAAGGAGCCATTGGCTGTTGAATAGTTCCTGACCGGGATGACCTTCCTTCAGTTCAGAACGGGTCTCACAACAGTTGTTGGGCTGCCTAGTTGGTGGTCGCTCATTTTGTCTCCGTCTCGCGTTAAACACAGATTGAGAGCGAGGCTGGCGGCAAGTCAGTCTCTCTTTTCCACGTGCACCGTGCCTGAGCGGGGCTTGGGGTTAGCCAGGGGCTTGCCGGCGGCGTGCCAGCCGAAGCGGTATTGGGGCTGGCCGAAGTCGAGCTCGAACACGCTGGAGAAGGAGCCGGGGCGGCGCCTCTCGCTCAGCAGCATCCAGCCGCCGAACGCCAGGTTGAGCAGGCCCACCGCCACCGTCAGCCAGAGGCACCAGGAGAGCTGCACACCCAGCACGACCCCGTCGAACCGCAGCGCCATCTCGTGTGGGGGCATGAGCGCGCGGTACACCAGCGCGCAGCCGGCCGACAGCAGGCCGTTGACGCACATGGCGCGCGCCGCCAGCCGCGGCACGGCCGTCAGCAGGAGGAGGCCGCCCGCCCAGCCGGCCAGCGCCGCCTTCGCCAGCCAGCCGGCCAGGTAGCCAGCGCGCCGGAAGTGGCGGCCCCAGGTGCAGGGCGCCGCATCCTTGGAGAGCACCTCGAGCGTAGTGACGAGGGGCGCCGGCAGGCCGCGCCGCAGAGCGCTCCGGTACAGCTCGGTCATGCCGCGCGGCGTCAGCGGCCACTCCAGCTGCTCCCGGTAGTGGAAGCGGCCGGTCGGCGAGGCCAGCTGCAGGTCGGCGCCGTGCAGGCCGAAGTGCACAGTCAGCAGGCAGTCGACGCGCCGCGGCGCCGCGTAGGCGATCACGGTGCGCACGCGGCCGCCCATCACCGCCCAGCTGGAGTTGGAGTAGGCGCAGACGAGGCCGCAGCCGGTGCCAGCACCCCATATCACCTACAGCACGGCCAGCCACTCAGCATCTGCAGGTCGCCTGCTTCGTGGCAGAGCAGCACGCACCATCACTGAATTGTGCTATTGTTGACAGAGCGACACAACTTTCGTCCAGGCACCACCACCTTTGTAGAGATCGTGAATCATGAGATCAGAGGCCCACCCCATCAGTAGGTATAATCATACGCTACCCCAACTTTCTTTGTTTTCACACGGTTGGCTGAAAATCACGCTCATAAGCTACGCACTTGTACACGATATATAAACATTCGCTGCTGTATACCTTTTTTGGTCCGATTGGAAAACGATTGATTTCGAGCCGAACTGAACATAAATATTGGTGTCATCTCGGTTATGACCACGACTTAAGGTGACAGCGAGTAGTGAAAACGAATGTAAGCTTGCGGCTCAAAATTTCCGCAGACAGCTTACGTGCAGACGGAACGCACCAGGAGTGTCGAGTGGAGCCGACGGCGGCGCACGCCGGGCAGCAGACAGCAGCAGACCATGAGCAGGACGCACAGGCTGACGGTGGGCAGCAGCGCCGCCACGTCCCAGGAGCCCACCACACTCACGTGCTGGCCCACAAGCGACTCAGAGTCGGCACGGTGGGTCAGCTGGAAGAACCACTCCTCCAGACGCATGGCTGAGGCCGCAGGATATCTTGTCAGCTCGCCTGCACTGTGACGCCGGCGGAGTCAGCGGCGTCAGCGACACGTAGTCATCGTTTAGTTCGAGCGCATGTTTTAGAGCCAAGGAGTCATGAGCTCATGTGAAGGCAGTCATTGCAAGCTTAGCCGAGTCATTGCTCCACAGGTCTAAATTTGTGAAAAGTGGTAGCGTAGAGTGGTTGGGATCTGCGAATTCAGCAAGGCAAGGGTTTGTTACGTTACGCAGTCACGTGCACGTTACGTTACGTTATGCAGTTTGTTACGCGGTAATGTGTAGCATTAACGACTATTCTGAGATCGAAGATCATCAGGGTAATAAAGATTGAAGAGGCACGAGCCTAATGCAGTAGTTATCACCATCTTCCCGAGAAAGTATAACCCTGCACTCTAATCGTCTAAGCGGGGAGAACTTCCACATGGTGTTTGTTTTCGTGGTCGAAACTGATCTCCCGGAAGTGTCGAGAGTAAGACCACCAATTCGCTGCTCGAAAGGCGCCGGGGTCGCCAGCTCACGTTCTTAAGCCGCCCCGCCTGCCGCGTCACAGAATGAGACCCACGGGCGCCCGCGGAACGGGCGCCCGGGTTTTACATTCTTTACCCATGAGTTCCCGCGCGGTAGCGTACGAAGTGAACCTCGTAATGACGCCACTGACGCCCGCCGGAACAAATATCACAAATAAGCAATACTTTCAAATTGGCATCTGAATGCAAATATTAAGCATTGCTTCGGTCCCAGACAAGCGGAAAATCGCTCACGAGTAACCCACAATGAATCAAAAGCGTCCACAGGTCCGTGAAAGACCCTGGCCTCTGCATTTTATGGTGAAACTGAGCCCATTCTTCCTTTCCGTGCAACGGTCGTGAATTTTCCCCAGTTCTTAGCCCGAATGCGCTTACCTTTTACGCCACGCCCATGTCACTAAATGTGACAGCTTATGCGAACCTCCAGAACCTCCAGCCAGTCGAATCCGCTCAGAGCCGCTGTGTTGCTCTGCGCCCCAGACACCATGCTGACCCGGTCCCGCTGCGCCGCCGCACAGCCTGGGGCGCCGGCCGACCAGCCGCGGCAAACTCACCGCCGGCAGAGAAGGCACCGTGTTCGGAGCTGCCGGCTGATGTGAGGCCTCGCTAGTTTGAGCCAATCACAGTCTACCTGGACCGCTTAACCAAGCCGCAGAGGTGCTGCGCTCATCTGCAGCCCGCCGCGTCACCGTGGGCTCACACCTGCTGGGAAAAAAACTGGGATACAAGATTGAAAAACACGTTTGGAACGGCGCCAGCCTAGATGCAGGGACATATGGTGATTTACGGATGAGGGCGGCGCCGAGGATTCTGAGTCGGAGGTATAGGATTTTCTAAGGGGCTCCTGGACAAAAAAAGTGCCCCCTCACAGGGACCTCCCGCGTAGCATCGTGTTTAAGGGGAGGGCTACGAGGGCGTATTTCCTCTTTTAAAACTGTTGTATGTATCATTTTCAAGTAAATAAATATCGACCGTTAAAAAGGTCTCCAACGGGGACCTTTAATTATCCAGGAAGGCGTTTCGTTAACCTAAAACGGGGCCTCCTACGCCAGAAAAGGGCTTTCCGAAGCATAGAATGACATTCTGTTCCAAATCCTGTTCACTTCCTGTTCCTTATCAAGAACAGGATGTTTGCGATTCACGAAGAGAGCCTCCAAATCTAGCCAAGGTACCTCGCTATCACAAAACAGGGCGTCCTGATCCTGAATCACGGTCACCTGATGCATGGAAGGGGCCTCCTTTCCGGAAATGGGGCTCCTTCTGGGAATATAGCGTGTGACTCCTAAACTAGAACAGCGGCCTCCTAGTTTGTAACGGGAGTCTCGCGAGCAAGCAAAGCAGCCACCTTGGCACAGCATTAGGCTTCATGAACTAGGGCCTTGGCTAATTTATTAATAAAGGTGACTTTATATCCCAGCAAAGGGACTCTTAGGAAGGCAGGGAACTAACCCCTTATTGCAGTCCTCATTGTGAAATCTTGCGTGCGTCCCTACTTGGATGCATAGTTAATGCCTGGAGTGGGCCAGGTCTGACTGCTACCAATATCGGTTCAATGAGCGCAGCACGAGCCAGCGTTCCTCCTATGCCAGCAGAGTCCAGACACGTACGGACGAGGCACCGCCTCCGAAGATGATGATGATGATGATTTGGGCTTTGAGGCGCACGGACTACGTTGGTCATATGGTGCCCGGGCACCGCCCCCAACCGACAGGAACGCATTAGTACTGGCTACTGGCGCCACTGCGCCGAAATTTCGCACCTCATTGGGAAAGGGACGGGTTACCATTTCTCGCAGCTTTGGCGTGGCTGTGCTTCAGGTGCCCTTTAGGCCCCTTGATGTTATTTTAAACAAACGCTTGATAGCTTTTGAATTGGCTGTAAGAACATGCCACTCATGCGTCGCGTATAGTTTTCACCAACGCATCCGAGAGTGATGGATAAACAAACGTTTCCAAAATTGTTCGGGAAATATTAATGCGCTTCAAGGCAAATCGAGGAGCAGAACGAAACAACCCTGTTCGTTCAGATGACGGCTTCGCATCCTCAAGCTGCACAAATCGCAACACATATATAGTGTTCGCAGGTATTCTACGCCATGAAATTACACACCTGCCTGCATTATGTAAAAACAAACCTTATTTTAAAAATAAAAGTTGTGCTTACTTAACTGGGAAGCTATGGGAAAAGTGAAGCGCTCTTCTTGAGTTTCTCCGTTACGTTCATGCATGTTACCTGGATGCACCTATCCAGGACACGCGTATGGGACGCTTTCACGGCGCATACGCCATGGACAAAATGCATGGGTAAAATACGCTAGATGTTACGATGTTTAATGAGTCGTTGGAAAGTCTGCTAATGAAAACAGCAAGACAGCGCTACTTGAATAACGCAACAGCATGTCTACTACTCCGCGTCGTAATCCTGTGTTAAAAGCCGACGTGAGTTCACCATACATGTATTTTAGTGATTCGCATGCGAAACCCGTGGCCACACTTGGCCACACAACAAATCACCAAGCCCCGGGGTTGACTGGCGGCAGTGAGGTGGCCGACCGCCCGGCCACGGGCGGACGGGGCAGCACCACACCAACGACATCTGATCCCAGCGGCCCGGGCCGGTCACTGAGCTCCGCCGGCTGGACCGCGGACCGCGGACCGCGGGCCGCGGGCCGCGGGCCACGCGCGCGCAAGCGCCGCCGCTGGGAGCGCACATGGGGCCACACTAGCCGATCACGGGGACCGGGCCACACGAGCGGCAACAGTCCGGGGCTAGGGGCAATCTCGGCGGCCGACGGCGGGCCGGACCGGGAAGCAGCGGGATGCCGCGCTCAGTCCCGGGACGGTGCCGGCGCGGCGGCGCGGCACACCGTATAAAAGCAGCAATTGATTGTACGTCGGCACGCGCCGCGAGCGCCGCTAATTGGGACGGCGCCGGCGGGCCGCGCGGCGCCGGCTGCGAGGTAAGTCCATCCCCACGTCCGGCTCGTCCCCGCCTCCCGTTGCCCGCCGCGTCCGTGCATTACCTACCGCTCGACACCGAGTAAAGCGGGGCGGGCCGTGTCACACTGCGACCGCCCCGACCACGGTCGCGGCGCGCGCGCCCACCCTCACACGCGCGTGCCGCGGCGCTGCCGCACAATGGGGCGCGCGTGCTCCACGAAGTCGTCAATCAGCACGGGCCAGGCGCCCTCCTCGTCATAGTTGGTCAGATCGTCGTTGATGGTGAGTACAAAGTCGAGTAGCAGATTCCACGTGTCCCGCGGGATGTCTCGACGGTGGTGCTCCTGCGGGACAATGCAGCGCTATAGTAAACGAACATACTGGCTTACTTTTGACTTACATTTTATCATACATATGCACACACACACAAACACACACACGCAGGAACACACACGCCCGCGCGCACGCGAGAGAGAGAGAGAGAGAGAGAGAGAGAGAGAGAGAGAGAGAGAGAGAGAGAGAGAGAGAGAGAGAGAGAGAGAGAGAGAGAGAGAGAGAGAGAGAGAGAGAGAGAGAGAGAGAGAGAGAGAGAGAGAGAGAGAGAGAGAGAGAGAGAGAGAGAGAGAGAGAGAGAGAAGAGAGAGA
>NW_023596461.1:24931869-25069981 GCF_011947565.3 Pollicipes pollicipes
GAGACGAGGAGGAGAGCGATGATGAGAGAGAGGGAGAGAGAGAGAGAGAGAGATACTATCAGAAGCATCAGAAGTACCAGACGGGCCGATACGAACCATCAGGAAGTTGCACCACAGCTCCAAGTACGGAAACCGTTCTCCGAGAACGATCCTCCAGTAGGCGACGGCCGCCTCCAGGTCGAGCCCTTTCTGGCCGGGGTTTTTGGCGTAGTTGAAGGTGAACTGGTAGAGGTCCTTGAACTTGGCCGGGTCCCGCAGTTCGCCCTCGAACAGCGGCAGCTTCGCCTTCAGTTTCTCGATGCTGTCGCACCTGCAGTACGGCGACAGCAGATGCTAAGGATGCAGTCGGTGCCATAAGGGGCTCATCACTGTGGGGACTGGGGCGGACATCGGCGCACGTGATTACAGCTGCGACGAGCCCCTCTAGCTGCCTGCGGTCGGAAGCGACTACGTAATCACAGATCTTCATCATCCACCTCGCCACGCGCGGACTTTGGCTGGTCCGCCCAGCCACCGGCGCCGGCACAGCACATCGCCGCAACATGAAAACATTCAGAGGTGATGTAACGCGGGCAATGCGGCAGCTCATGACTCGAACCACCACAGCGGCCATTTGCACAGGCGCACGGGTGACGTCACGGGTGTCGTCATGGTGCCCAGCGCCTGCAGCGGCGTCCACCGCCTACGGCAGGCTCCATGCACGAGGAGCCAACTGGCAGGGCCACTCACCCGATGTCGTACATGCCCTGGCAGAACTCCTGGCGCGTGAACTCGCACTGCGTCTTGGCGCCGAACTTCCAGACGATGATGAGCACCAGCCGGTTATCGGGATGTAGCTGGAGGTCCTCCAGCAACCGCATCACACCGTCCACCGTGATCTTCTCCGGTTCGTGCGGGTCTGGCGGGGACACACATGGAGCGTTAAGTCAGTCAGTCCAGCGCTTCCGTCTGCACGACCTGAAGGTCACAACAAAGCAGTGTATCTGGGGGAAGGTGTTGCCCCACCCTCCCAACTACGGTAAACTGTGGCTGTAGTTTGTTAGCTTTGTTGACTGCGAGGCCGCTGTAGTTTTCTCACCTCGGTACCGCATGTAGAGCTGGTCAAGCCGCTTCCGGTCCACCTGGGGTCGCGAGTCCTTGTGGTAATACTCCGGGTTCTGGAAGTAGTTGTCCGAAGCAATGTCCAGCTTCCAGTCATTGAGCTGCAAGCAGTAGATGGCCGTCTTCTCGCCCGACTGGGTGAACGACATGAAGTGCTTCACCTTCTCACGCTGTGATGACTTGAGCTTGTGCTGCACAGACATGTGATGGGTGAGACACACTGAGCACAAAGTCATGTGGAATAACTCTGTGCTACATGATAGATGCATCAGCACAGCTACATCACTAAATCTTCTTCCCAGTGATGCTCACGCAGGGAATATAGTTTGATTTGCACTGATTCTGACAAGCAAGATTTGGGCCCACGCCATGAACTTGAATGCATCATAACTGAATATGAGCCTGGTCTAGACTTAAAAGTTCTGAACATCTAGGTTTCAGACCTGGGTCCACAACTGAGCCCAAATTGATCACGACCCAACTAAAATAATCACGCAATAGTATAAAATCCTTATATCTGGCTGTTGACCCAATGGCCATTGGCTTTGTTTCATCACATTCTGTAGTCCACAAATACATACCACTTTTATGCTAAGTAGTTTTAATGTCATAGCCAGTATACTTGCATCACAAAATCTTTTGAAGGCAAAAAACAACAGCATTGAGCTCAGACTTGGGGCTAAAGCCAAAGCCTTGTGAAAATCACTCCTGCTTGGACTAATGTACAATTCCACTGGTTGGACTCCAGACTTATATGAAGGCCCTCAGACATGGGTTCAGAATCCAACATGTAATGTGCGGAAAGGATGATCTGTGAACTCATAATCAAGACTTGGGACTCAGGCCTAGACTCAGTCTGATGTTTCTTTGTTATATCCTGTTCTGATCTTGACACAGATGATTCAAATTGGGATAAGATCATCTGAAGTCAATCAATGTAGGCACCATATTTGTTCAGCAAACTCTACATATTCCAGTGTGATATTTCAGCTTCTCAATCACATTATGACAGGATGAAGGCTAACATCACCTTCCATAAGCAGATACCATGCTTGCAGATCATCTTTAAGATACTTCTCTCTGAGGGCAACCTTTGTGCAAGCTTTATTCTTAACCTTTTGATTGGATGGTCATGCTATGTCATTGGGGCTTTACAACGCACTCAGCTGCTGAGGCTATATGGCGTTGCCTGTGTCTCACCCTGGCAGGAAGGGCGGGCACCACGGGGAATCAAACCCCGTACCTCTGGTTTTCCAGACGTGCAGTGGTTAACGCAGACTGTTAACCACTACACTACCGGCACCCCTTTGATTGGATGGATTTCTGGGATAAAACAAATAAGCAATTAAAGCACTGATGAGTAATGTTTATTACATGTGCCCTGAAGCCTCAATATAATCACGAATTCACAGGATAATTTGTGACTGAAAATGACAATACTCCATGCCTAGAGCTTGATGTGCTATAATGCAGGACAAGGCGTGAACCATCTAAAATTACTTGAACTTTAACATGGCCACTGCAAACAGACGCAGGTCATCCAGTCCAGTTTAAAAAGCACAGGTTGAACATGAGCTTGGCCAGGGGATGATCAATTTTACCCACTCTGAGGCTTTCCAGAATCATCTCCAAGGGGTTTGGGGTAGCTATGCTTAAGTTTGCAATAGCTGCAATCAATTTAATACCTAGTTATTCTGTATAAAAATTGGATACAGCTTATCACATCACTGACCTGCAACATATTAAAGTAAGGCCTTGGCTGACAGGAAAAGTAATTTTGAGGAAATATTTCACACCAAAACAACTGAGTTCACTGCAATCTTTCCAGCCAATGCAACAATGGAATGTTTGGCAATCAAAAGCTTCTGAGATGGCTTTTTAGACAAGACAAATAAATTTTGGATGGGCTATTCATGCCAACCATCCTTGATCATGCATAAAGGTTGCATTGAGATCACAGCCAAACCACATTTTTACTAGGAAGGCTGTTGTATAGGGTAGTGTTTGAGGCACACAAATTTTCTTCACCACAAGAACATCAATAGGATCCCCTTACTTTGATTTTTTAAATGTCTGAATAGGTCATCAAATCAATATTTTCCTCAATATTTTCTTTTAAGAGATTAATGTTAATTTTTCAATTAATTAATCTCAAAGGCCACTGTGTGAGTAATGGTTTCTGAAAGGCACAACAAATGTGCAAAACATTTAATTCAACTTACAAAATTGCCTGCCTGCATACATGATGAGCAATAATGGTTTTCAGTAGAAACAAACTGCAACATTATAAGCTTATGATTTTCATGGCTGTGATGGAATGTATGCTTCATAAAGAATAAGAGTTGCTGATAATAAATAAATAATATGGGTAGCATATGAGCTTTGAAACCAATATCTATGTGCAATGTGAATACAAACTGAAAACAGATTAACATAAGAGGCTGAAATGTCTCTACACCTCATGGCTTATTAAGGTCCTTACATTGAGTGGGCATTAATGTGCATGATTCTTAATTCTCATATTCAAATAAAGGAAACTCTTATTTTCAGGATCAAGCCTTACCATGATTGCTGAGTGAAGATACCGGAAGTGTTGTTGACCCTCACGGCCTTTTAAATTCGCAGATATCCCACTGATTCGGCTTTTTAACAAAGTTAAAACATACTTGTGTTGGCAGACTCAACAACAAAAGAAGTTCATGACTTCTTGATTAGAGTGGCTCACTGGTCACCTTTGCTCGCCAGATAATACGAACTATAAATGGAACTAGACGAAAGCCTTCTTCCCTGGTTTTAACGTACAGCTCTGCTGAAATATTCAACAGGCAGTCTTGCTGATACCCCTTGTCCTCGCCTACCGCAGCGGGAAGAAGGCAATTTACCGAAATAGCCATTTATGGACATCCGCGTCGTATTCGTCTTGCATTTCGATCAGCTGATTCTGTTCCGGAGGGTATAACAACAGCTGGGTTTGTTCATGACTCCAAACATGGACAGACATTTGGCGAGCACCTCATACCGTACCGCGGGAGGGTTCATCGAACAGTACTGATGGTAGTCGTCAAGTGACAGATCCAGTGCAGAAGTCGCATATTCCGCAAAATGCTAAGAGAGATGCATCGGTACAGCTACATTGTACCGCGTGTTGGCACTATATGAAATATCACTGGATGTATGAAAAGTTGCAGATCTTTTGTCCGTTGCCAGCCTGCGTGCCCGCTTAAATGCACGGCAGGTTCGCTTCTGTCTTCATTTAAAGCACCAAGATTGCGACCGCAGTCGCCTCGGACAACAAACGCGTATGCTTTCTGTGTATTTTACTAATTCAAAGGAAAAAACTGAATTTTGCACCAGTCCGTTTTGCATTTGTTGATGTGCCCCACATACGTCGCCAATTGGTGCCCGAACCCGTACTGCACGAACCAACATTGCCATCTTCGTAACCATCCCAGCGTACGTGGCCGTCTGTCCGACGTTGCAACACGCGGCGTACCAAATGTTACTTCGATGTTTGCGTTCGTTCCAGAGCTTCCTACAAAACGCAGGATAATACCACGACCAGCTGCCCCATACTGGTGTGGCAATGTCGCAGACTCGACTGCCGCGCAGGCTCCGCGGCAGCTTATCTGTATGAGCGTCACCCAGTCCCGCGGACGGTCGACAGCACGCCTACCCGTCCTCCTTTTGACGCGACTCACGCTGACGCCCAGGTGCACCTGGGCACAATGTGTGTGTGTGTGTGGGTGTGGGTGCGTGTGCTCCACGCATACCTCACGTCATCCCAGCCAGTGTTCGAGACAGAGCCAGGTCAAAGCTGGGCACAATTTCCACTGGATCGAAGTCTGGGGCGACAAAATAAAAGTGCACAACCAGTGGCATTTTCTATTTCAGAAAACAAACCTTTCGGACGTATAAATACATCTGGACGCACTGCTGCGCTACAAATACGCCCACATCCGGCAGGCGCTCACGCAGTACCCTTCACATACACCACCGGTTTCCTATCGCCTGCACCTTCCGCTTCCCGGCCTTGACCGAATGCACGTGACCAGTCCGGCTGCAACGGCCCTCTCACAGCGCCAAAAGCCCGCCAATCAAACCTAACCCGACGTAACCCGCCGCCACGGAGCGGTCCGTCACATGAACCTCCTGCGGACCGCGAGCAGGTCGGAAACACCTGGCACAGCTAAACCCGTAGATGGCGAGGGGGATTGCCAACTGCAGCCCCCTTCACAGTGGCTTGGCCGGCTGGGCTCTACGTGCACCAGCTTCCTGATGACATCACGGCAAAGCGTCGGCCCCGCTGGCCTCAACACACCAACGCGGAGTCCAGGACCCAGGGGATGGCCAATGTGACGGTGGGGAGGCCTCTGCTGTCAACGGAGCGTCACATCCAGCTCTTCCGAAGGCCAGAGCGGCTGCTCAGTTTGGGCGACCTCAGTCTGGTGCTGACGCTAGCCCGTCTGACCGTCACATCACATGGGCTAGTCCAGTCCCGTCCTGGCACCTTGTCTGGGAGACTTGGCCACTCGCCGGTGTCACGTCAGGTTAGCTCATGGCATGACTGTTGCCCTGGTCGGCTACTGAGGTCAAACCCGGTTGAGCCTGGCTTGCCACCCGCTTGACTTCCAAGTCCACTGTTCAGGTCAGCTGCTCTGGGGTCACCTGCTGAAGTCAGCTGCAAAAGTCAGCCCCGCTGAGGACAGCCGCCGAGGTCAGCTACAAAAGTCAGCCCTGCTGAAGACAGCCGCCGAGGCCAGCCGCTGAACCCGCCGCTGAAATCAGCCGCTGAGGTCAACTGCTGAGTTCCGCCGCTAGGGTCAGCCGCTGGGGCCAGGCCTGGTCGGGTCGGGTCGGAGCGGCCGTCACGTCTCCAAGTTGACCCGGCGCGTGTGGAAGCCCTCGGGCGCCGCGTCGCGCAGCCAGTCCGGATCAATCATGCACACACTGCGCATGTACTTCTTGGACGTCTGCACCAGCTCCGCGAACAGCACGCACGCCGGCCGAGACATGAACAGCACCGAAGATGGGTGGATGTGCACCTTCTGCAGCGTGCCCACCTGCCGGTACAGATACCGCGGTGAGCACAGCACCATGGGGGGAGGGGAAGCAGCAGAGAGCACGTCCGGCAGGGGGACATCAGAGAGCACAGTGTATTAGCGAACTGCAGCGAGTACAGCGTAAAAGCGGACAGCGGAGAGCGCAGCATGATGGGTACAGCAGAACACAGCACTCAAGGATATAACAGAGAACACAGCATTCCCAGGAGAGACAACAGAGGGCATAACACTCCAGGAGACAACACAGGGCACGGCACCACAAGGGACCGCAGAAACACACCACATGCGGGGGACAGCATCACCACACGCTGGGGACAGCAGAAAACACACCACACCAGGGGACAGTAGAGCGCAGCACCACAGCGGCCAACGCCGGCTACAACACATGAACAGCAACAGAGATGGATGGATGCAACGCTTCCTACCCAAGACGTCACCACCTGCCGGTTTGCGGGAACAGCCCCAACTAAGAATGGCACTGAGAGTACGCTGGGCGCGATGATTCGCATTGCCTCTCCAGTGTCCAGTAGAGAGCAGGAGGGGGTGGGGGCACTCAGTGCGGCAAACGTCAATAGTACGGCAGTCTGGAGCACGCACGTTCATACTCGTCCGCACCATGCACAGACCACACGCATCACGTCCAGGCCGGTGTGACCGTCCCAGCGGCCGGCGCCGCCTCCCGCCGTACCGTGACGTGGTGTCCGTCGCGGCTGAGGTGGGCGGCGCACGAGAACAGGCCGGCCGCCAGGCTGCGACGCACCGGCTCCGTGCTCTGGCCCGATGACGTCACCGGCAGCTGCGCCTGCGCGCACAGCTGCAGCAGCTGGCGGCGGATCTCGGCCGCGTGCGCCAGGTGCCGCTCGTGCAGGTAGTTCTCCCGGCACCACTCCTGTGGAAGAGCGCGGCTCGTCAGGGGCGCCCCGGCAGCGTGCGTGCCTGGGACTGCAGGCAGCTCTGATCGCCAGGTTCTCGGGCCTTGACCATGCGCATAACCGACAGTTTGACCCAATGCACTTACGTATCATTCCATATGCATAGCTGGAAATCTCCTCGACCACACGCCGCAAAACAAAGCGCAACGGGGATGGCACCACAGCAGGTGAGCAGTTTGTGAAAATGCAAGGTCCACCCTATCCGAAGCAGCATTCTCGTCCCGGGCCGAGTTTTTCCATAGACTCGTCCGACTGTGACACCACAAAAGCCCCGTCCAACGCACCACACCCGGTCCGGCAGTCGCTCACGCGCACACGCACGCAGCGGCGCGCGGAGGACAGGGACTCGAGGCGCCGCACGCGTGCGGGGAGCACATCCGGAAAACAGCGGCGAGGTGAGGTGGGTGGCCAGGTCATGCCATCGTCCGGCGCCTCCGCGACCAGTGAGGTGTACTCTCGGTCCCGCGCCCGCCGACACGGCCACGGCCGTCACCGCCTGGCCTCTTGCACCGGCTGAGACAAGCGGTGGCTCTGACCCACAGATAGACGCAGCGCAGGAAGCATGGGGGCATGGACAGAGAGCTCACAGGTCTTAGCCGTCAGGTGTCGACACATCCTGAACGGACAAATACACCGAAGGAGTTCACGGAGGAAGACAATCGCACTCTCTGTTTCGGTACGTGCTGCACCCGGGCCAGAGAACGGCTGGTGTTGATCTCGAGCAACTTTGGAGTCACGTCAACAGCGGCCCAGTCAGCAGTGGGATAGTCGGACATGCCGAGATGAGGCGCACAGGCTTTCATTAAGGCCTGGAAGGTACCGAAACAAGAAGCGTCGTATTGGTGATGTCGATGAGTAGCACTGCACCGCAGGGTGCAGTGCTGACTATGTTCTGCAGTACTGCCGTCCTCGACTATGTTCGTTCACGACGGATAAGTGGCTGAGGAGTGGGGGTGGGGTGGTGGGTCTGGAGTCGGGCATTGTCGGCGTAGGACACAAGTAGAAAATAAAGCGAACTGACGAGGGACACCAGACGACCACACGGCGACCAGCGGTCGGAATGTCGCTCGTTCATAACGACACTGGAGGGGATGAGCCTGATCTGATATCATCTATGGCAAGCTGGTGATCCAATATAGTGATACAGTAGTATACATACATGCATACATACACAACGAAGATTAATATAACGCAGTTTCGGGAGCTCGTAGGGATACACCATGGAGACCAATTTCTTTTGGCGAAGACAGGTCACTCATCTAAGAAGCTCAACCGAATCGACAAGACAATGGAGCAAAAATTGCGTTTAGTCTGAGCAACTAGCCTTCCGCCCGACAAAGAGAAATCGTTCCTCTCCGTTTCAATGTAACGGTCTTTCATAAGTTTCGACAAAGAGCGCTCGCAAAAAGGACATGTTTATTAAATTGCATGTACATATGCATTGACACATGCTACATAATTATCACCACTCACTCGGGAACGATGCTGGGCTCCTGGACATTTTTGGGAGCAAATAAATTCAGCCTTCGCGCTGAATTTTGTGCTTCGCGTGCTTCGAGTAGCCAAAGTTAATTTGCAGTTACATCAACCGCATTAATTGCACGCCCAGTCAATACTCGTGCCAAGGATCAATACGTTTAAATGGCAGGCATTGCAATCCCCGCTTCAACGTGATGTACCTCATCTCCCTTAGATCCCATGACCTAGATCTGATACAGCTTCATGGTAACGCGCTTTCAATGTCACAATAGGCTGTGAACAGCATTTCAATAGATGCAGAGGAAAAGACCACAGATTTCCAGCGGCCCCAACAAACTCTACCGCCACAGATATTAACACAAGGTAGCTGGCGGCGGAGAGCGGCACCCCACGGCCTCGGCCACACTGTGCCGGCGGCACAGCGGCCGGGGCGGGTCAGGTCAGGTCAGGTCGGGTCAGGTCTGCCACAGTCTCGCCCCGGCCACCACCAGCACCAGCAGACTGATCACCAGGCCAGACGGCCCGCCGAGGCCGCCGCCCCGGTTGCAGCAGTCCTCGTTGTAGCAGAAGCACGTCTCCAGCATCTCGTTGGCCATGTCCTGCCGGAAGCAGCCGTCGCGCTCCGTCTTGTCGTAGATGCCGGTGGCGTTGTCACCGCTGTGGCCGGTGCCGCAGAACAGCGTGAAGTTCTTCATCTTGCGCGAGTTGGTGTTGACGTCGCTGGTCCAGAAGACCCACCTGACGCACGACTCGCCCGGCTTGGTGTTGCACCACAGCTCGGCCGGGCAGCCGCCATCTTCGCAGAGCTGTTGCAGCTTGGTGATGTTGGGCGGCGTGTGGTTCATGGAGAGCACGAACGGCTCGATGCAGGGCTCAGTCCGGCCGTCACACGACGTGTCGTTGTCGTTGGGGCTGCTCCAGTCGACCACGCCCGGCCACGTGAACTGCCAGCAGCGCGTGGCCCGCAGCGTCTGGACGGCCAGCAGCAGCAGGCACACGGAGGTGAGCAGGCGGCGGCCGGCCATGGCGCGGGGGTCCGGCTCCCAGGGACACCGCAGCCGCAAGCACTGGCCGCCGTCCGGCCGGCGGGCTATCGGCTACAGCTGACGTCACGCCCTATCGCAGGCGACCGATGGCCGGATTCACCCGTCGGCGCTGATCCGAACCAATCACGAGATAAGCTCGATGGACCAGATACCACAGCTCGAAGAACCAGATAACGTCAAGACGGGCCCGACCGCCGCGGTGCTCGCATGCTGTCAATAGCCACGCGTTGCCAAACGACCTTCGGCACTATTTTGCCCTATTTTGCCGCCACTATTTTGCCAAAAACGTTTGAGCAAAAACTCACGCTCGGCATGGAGTCGCTTCAATGCGGTGGCGGGATCAGGGTTTCTGCGATGCGTCACGTTTAGTGTTTTTTGGCGCTCCCCATCCAGCATGGCCATGATGCCATATTACAAAGCCCTCGGCTCCCCAGGCGATGCTACGCTCACATCCTGCATGCATTCAGAGGCATCTTAGCGTCACTGAGGTGAGTGCGCTGCGTAGAGCCCAGTGGCGGATCAAATCAGCACTGCATAATGCAACTCAATGTCAGGGTATTTCCTTGCAAGTGTCGCTGCTATCGTGCATGCTGAACTCATGCTGCCCTTCCTTCTCTGGAACCACGTAATCTACCAGCGTATGCGTAACAGTGAGCATCTCGCCTCAACTCTCACACGGAGACCGTGCTAAGCAGCGCCGACGGAGCGGCGGCGGTGGCGCTGGCCGCTCGGCGCTCCGCGTCTGCAAGCGCAGCCCGTGCCCAGCGACCGTTCTGGATCTGGCCGTCTCCAACTGAGCGGAACGGCCGCGCGGCGTCGCGATGAGCTCTCGCGCCTCGAGCTTCAGTTAAGTAGCGCGCCTCGATTCCTCGGGAAGTCTGGTTAGATGCGTGACACACACGGCAGAGTCATCCGCCACAGCTCTGCAGAGAATGGGAGAGCGGCGGGGGGGAGGGGCGTAGGGGGGGGGGCGTACGTCAGCGCCAGCGTCGCGGAGTCATTCATTCCAACGCATGCACATGCGACGGCTGTGTTTTATGTCCTCCCAGATCTGGACCCAGATCAGTCTACGGAGGCGACCCCGTCTGAGTGCAAGTGCTCGTGTAATTTCCATGCTGTCAGCGCGCATCGCACGACGGCGCCGCACAAAGCGAGAGCGCCGCCCCAGAACAGGGGAAGCGCGGTGGCGCCTACCAACGGGCTTATCGTAGGCGACGCGGGGAACGCGCCCCTGTAGCAACACGCCCCTTGGTGATGGCTCTGTCCGGCATCCTCTCGCTGAATCTGCGGACCGAGTTGTCGGCGACACATGTGTAGTTCACCCTGAGCCCGGTCACTGAGGGATACAACTTAGTCATTGCTTTGTAATCCAGGCCACTAACCAGACGAGGCCCCTTTAGGATGTCTGCGGCTTCGAGCACCTTGCGTGAACATGCTCAAAATAGTCCGTATGAGAAACAATATAGCCTATAAGTAGCCCCGGCGACCCGGTCGCCAACCATTGCGCATCCTTCTTAGAGTACAGACTAGCCCGTGGGTAACCGCGGAGTTTCTCTCGTTGCGGAAGCACGTGCGCACCGCCTTTAATGTTGGAAACTTGAAACCGTTCAGTGTAGGTAATTAACGAACATTATCAGGGCGATGCTGGATCTGACGCCCGCTGATTCCGGGGCGAATGACTTAACCCATAGTGTGAAATCGGCAGGATAACAAACCCCGTCCATAAGTAAGCCCGTCAAACAAAGCCCGTCCATACGTCAGTAACGTATCCCGATGTAAATCACCTCGTCAATATAAAGTGCCCCGCCCAGAAATCCCCCCACCAGGCACGCCACTAGATTGCGAGAACCGTTCCGAATAGCTGCTCCAATCTTGAGCTTTAAAAGGGCGCTACGCAGGGGCTCCTAAAGCCAGCTCACAGTGTAGCCTAGCACAGCGCGTAAGTCGCGCTTCGCCGTGGCTGACGAGGTGCCGTGGAACCAGAACACATCGGAGGCGCCGTGACGGTCGAAGGACGCTGCCACGCCAAGGCGCTTCCACACAAATGACTCCAACTTTGAGGTATGAAACGACTTCGTGGCTATGCATAGTTTTCGAAAAAGTATGTTGCGCTTCGGAGAACAGCCGCCAGTCTCCAGAGCCTACATCGGTCTAGCACGTATCTTGTTTTTTAAAACCTTAGACAGGCTAGGTAAAATCGATCTGTAATGCTGTGGGCCTGCGTGGACTACGCCCGGCTTATCTAGAATGAAATCCTCTTCCATTCATTGTAACACAAGATGCCAGTCTCCCTAAATGCAACTGGATACATTTCGCAGAGACGTAAGTGACTAGCTTTTCAGATGACTACGACACTATTATTGCCGTTGTTTAGGTTGTCGGGCCTCAGTGGCCACATCCGTCCATCCCTCGCCACCGGCGGAGCATCAGCCGTCTCGTCGGGCCTCAGTGGCCACATCCGTCCATCCCTCGCCACCGGCGGAGCAGCAGCCGTCTCGTCGGGCCTCAGTGGTCCACATCACTCCATCCCTCGCCACCGGCGGAGCAGCAGACATCTCGTCGGGCCTCAGTGGTCCACATCACTCCATCCCTCGCCACCGGCGGAGTATCAGCCGTCTCGTCGGGCCTCAGCGGCCACATCCGTCCATCCCTCGCCACCGGCGGAGCAGCAGCCGTCTCGTTGGGCCTCAGTGGGCCACATCACTCCATCCCTCGCCACCGGCGGAGCATCAGCCGTCTCGTCGGGCCTCAGTGGCCACATCCGTCCATCTCTCGCCACCGGCGGAGCAGCAGCCGTCTCGTTGGGCCTCAGTGAGCAACATCCGTCCATCCCTCGCCACCGGCGGAGCAGCAGCCGTCTCGTTGGGCCTCAGTGGGCCACATCACTCCATCCCTCGCCACCGGCGGAGCATCAGCCGTCTCGTCGGGCCTCAGTAGCCACATCAGTCCATCTCTCGCCACCGGTGGAGCAGCAGTCGCGCCGGTCCGGCCGTGCACCACCGGAGGTCGTTCCGACGCCTCGCGCAGGTCAGCGGCCCGCCCTTGGCCAGACTCGTCAGGGGGAGGGGGAGGGGGAGGGGGGCGGTCTCCGATCGGGTGTCGCAGAGGCGGAGGCGGCAGCGACCGACGCCACGGCGGGGGACGGACGAGTGAGCGGCCCGCTTCCTCCCCGCCCCGCAGCTCACACCTGTGTCCCTGCATGTCGAGCGGCCCGCCTCCTCCCCGCCCCGCAGCTCACACCTGTGTCCCTGCATGTCGAGCGGCCCGCTTCCTCTCCGCTCCGCAGCTCACACCTGTGTCTCTGCATGTCGAGCGGCCCGCTTCCTCTCCGCTCGGCAGCTCACACCTGTGTCCCTGCATACTGAGCAACCCGCACGGGGCCGACGCACCGAAATAAAGCTGAAAGCCTATAGATCCAGCGGAGGGTATGCCGGAGGGACTTGAGAGTTTGTTGAGGCGTCTCCGGATATACCGCAGTGTCTATACGTCCACGCCATGGTCTCCAGATACACCCGAAAGTCCACACAATCCATAACAGGCCTGCAGACCGGCAGCTGAGGGTCCACACGCCTGCCGGGTAGCTCACACTGACCTTGTTCTTGTGGACCTTGCGGTAGGCGCGGAACACGTTGAGCAGAGTGATCATGTCGCCCTCGGGCGCCACGAACTTCTGGTGGGCCGCCAGCGCCTCCTGGCGGCCGGCCGCCGGCGTCAGCAGGATGACGTCAGCCGACAGCAGGGCGATGATCGTCACCACCTCCTCTCTGAGGACACGGCCGGCGCCGTCAGCGGCCCACAGGCGGCAAACCAACACCCTACTGGGGACTGTGGAGATGTGTGGCAGCCGACGGATCTGCCCTCAACTCTCGCTGTTTCTGGGCAACCGCGCTGTTGTTCGACCATCAGTTCAGCGGCCATCAGTTGCTTGGTATGACTTTTCAATTGGGATGATATAGTGCATGGAAAATGAAGCTACTGGAACTTGGACTACGGACATTCAGTTGCAAAGGATTATTTCTCTCAACTCACCGTTGCAGTAAAAAAAAAACACCTCGGCAGCAATAGCAGGCCAGGCTTATCACAAAATCATCTGGACTTAGCATTCTCGAAAAGGCATGTTAATGTTAAAAAAGACAGAAAATCCAGAATAAAACCGATTTTAACCCGGACGAATACGGACCGATAATACGACGCCAGCGGCAGCATAACGTATTGTTAAGCTGGCCTCACCATAGCACTGTGGTCAAATGTGCTGATATCCTCGAAATAAAACTACTTGTGACAATGAGCGCAGCTTGAAACGTCGAGTGTCGGCAATGTAGTCGATGCTTTCTCAATAACGTTGTGCAACCAAAACGAGAATCGCAACCAAAAAAAAAAAATAATAATAACAGCTATCAGCAAAAGAGCTGTTAACTTGTAGTGGAAATAAAACAGGAACTCAAGACCTTTCCTGCTTCCATCAGATATACTAAAAATAGTAATGCTCTTCCATAAGCCTCCCTGTTCAAGAAGAAATCTCCTAAATTTTTACGATGTTAAGAACGAAACCTGACAGAGAAGAGAAACCTCCCACGATTAGGTCAGATATGGTGCAGACTTCGCCGAAAAATCGGCTCTCCGGCAGCGGCCGCGTCAGCTCTCACGTGCAGCCGTGGTCCTTGGAGGCCAGGATGGCCTTAGCGAACTTGGGGTCGAGCGGGAAGGCGGACATGCGCCGTCCAACCGGCGTTAGCTCCGGCTGTTCGCCTGCCGACACGGCGCCCAGCAGCTGCAGCTCCTTCATCGCGTCATCGATAGCCTGTCGACATGAGTGACGTCACAGTGACGTCACGCTTGGACACTGCTAACCGCCTGAAGGGTGACATGCCATGACATGACATGCTGGCATCACTACAGGCTGGCATGTCACAACACCGACGGCGCTGTCCAGCTCATGCGGCTCCTCTAGCGTGTTTTTAATGACGCGCATGTTCGAGTGACCAGAGAGGGACCACTGCCCCCACCGCCGCATGTCTCGTGGCGCACTTGATGATTCAGAATACCAGACCCCGTGCAGATTAGATTCGTCGACGACAAAGCAATCGATACTTTAGCGACTCTCACGGGCAACTTCGATTACCCAGTCCTAGGCTCGATCGGGTGGGCGCCATGCGGCCGTTTATCCAACGTGACACGCGGATCAGCTTCGTCAAACTAAGCCGTAGTCAGGCTTGTAGCTTGGCACCAAAACAGATACAAACAGACCTTCAGTTTCCAGCCCCTTCGAGTATTAAGTTATCCCCGCAGCCGCGGCGTCGGCTGCCACCGGGCGTCTGTGCAGGATATGGGAGGGGGAGGGGTGTTGTCAGCACCTTGGTGTCGGGGCGGTCCAGGAAGTCGAAATTCCGCACGTCCCGAACACCGATGGTGAGCAGCTGGAGCGCCACACTGGACAAACTGCAGCGCTGGATCTCGGGCGCCGTGTCCCGCGGCATCGCCTCGAACTCGGCCCGCGTGTACACCCTGCCAGCGACACCGGAGACAGTTCAGGCCAGGTCAGGCAGACAGGACACCGTGTCACACGGCGTCGCCTCGAAGTATGTATTCGAAGTTACGTGTGTGCACCCCGCCGGCGACCCATGCGAGGTCGCGCAGCAGCACAGGGCGGCTGTCAAGCAGGTGGCATTGGTCAACTGTCACGCTGAAGTAGGAGACAAACTGGAGATCGGTGCGATGCAGGTGGGAGGGAGGGACACAGGTGATATCAGGAACTCTCGAACATGACCAGTGAGATATGGAGGGACAGATGGACATGCGTGGAAGCTAATATCTTTCAGATCAGTATTATCAAGGCTGATCTGCAATCCTTTTTCACATAAGCCCATTTCTAAGATCTATTGAGGTATGTTTGATATTAAACCTAATTACATTCTGCCCGAAAACAAGTCAAAAACGTTCCCAGTTTGAAAACAACATCATTCTTACAACCAGCGCCTTCTGGGCCTGGCGCAGCAAAACAAAAGCTGCACCATCACACAAGATATCGGTCAGCCCGGCAGCGAGCTGACACGACAGTGGCAGTGCCTGCCGTGACCTGACCCGAGCCCGAGCTCGCCGGTCGCCAGCTGCCCCCCACCAGCGCCGCCAGTCGGCTACCAGCCGGAGCCGCACCTGTAGCAGGAGCCGGCCGACTGGCGGCCCGCCCGGCCCGTCCGCTGCCACGCTTGCGCCTGCGAGATCTTCTGCACGCGCAGCATCTCCAGACCCGTACCCGGCTGGTAGCACCTGTCCGCACGGCCGGTACGCGGGTTAGTAGAGCCCACCGCCGACGCACAAACTACAGGACGTCACCTGGCGGGCACAATCACGCGCCACGCGGTCAGAGCCCGCCGGCTCCACACGCGCCGCAGGACGTCACCTGGCGGGCACACTGAGCTCACGCGCCACGCGGTCAGAGCCCGCCGGTACCGCACGCGCCGCAGGACGTCGCTTGGCGGGCGCACTGAGCTCACGCGCCACGCGGTCATAGCCCGCCGGTGCCGCACGCGCCGCAGGACGTCACCTGGCGGGCGCACTGAGCTCACGCGCCACGCAGTCAGAGCCCGCCGGTGCCGCACGCGCCGCAGGACGTCACCTGGCGGGCGCACTGAGCTCACGCGCCTGGGAGCGCGGCGCGCACGGCACGGCGGCACAAAGCTGGTATTCGGGTGGGCAAACGGCCTGCTGTCCATAAGCTGACAGGATGACGGACCGACGCCGCCAGGTTACAGAAGTGACACGTAAGACGGGTTCGCAGAGCACTTGGTCATCATACATCTCCTTCCAAAACACTGCAATGTGGGCAAAGGCACCTTGTTGTTGTTTAGTGGTGCTTTCGGGCTCGCCGACCCCAGTGGTCATTTGGCGCCCATAACGAGTTTTGTTTTATCCAACTGATGAACCGTGTATAGAGTCCCGACGTCGGCAAAGGCACCTTGAGCATTACATCAATACCGAAGTCGTCATGTAACGGCCCCCCTCTCGCCTTATCCTATCGACTGACAGCATCTCATTCTGACTTCCCTGCAGACCCATCCACAATTTTGCGTGAATATAGCTGCACGAACGAGCAGCGACGCCGATTCGTTATGCCTCGAGAACACTCCGCTCTATCGCCGAGCACTGGCAACGATGACAACTTTACAACTCCATTAACTTTTCATCGATTTTCGCTTCACTACAGCCGCTTAGTCGGCTGGAAGATCTAGCGTCGTTAGCGTGCTGTAGGTACATCAACGACACCACGTCCCTGCTGACTCCTCACCTGGCCTTCACCAGGCCGCTGTCGACGACGAACTTGATGTTGGGCAGGGTGACGGAGGTCTCGGCCACGTTGGTGCTGACAATCACCTTCCGCTGGCCGGGCGGCGTCGGCTGGAACACCTCCATCTGCTGCTGCACCGGCAGGTTCGCGTACAGCGGCAGCACGCGCAGCCGACAGCAGCCAGTCAGGTCCTGTGAAGAGCAGGTCCGCCTCAGATCGGCGCCCACCGGGGAGCGAGTCGGCCTCAGATCGGCGCCCACCGGGGAGTGGGTCGGCCTCAGATCGGCGCCCACCGGGGAGTGGGTCGGCCTCAGATCGGCGCCCACCGGGGAGTGGGTCGGCCTCAGATCAGCGCTCACCGGGGAGTGGGTCGGCCTCGGGTCAGCGCCCACCGGGGGGCGAGTCGGCCTCAGGTCAGCGCCCACCGGGGAGTGGGTCAGCCTCAGGTCAGCACCCACCGGGAAGCGGGTCGGCCTCAGGTCAGTGCCCACCAGGGAGTGGGTCAGCCTCAGGTCAGCGCCCACCGGGGAGTGGGTCAGCCTCAGGTCAGCACCCGCCGGGGAATGGGTCGATCTCAGGTCAGCGCCCCACCAGAGTGCCGTACAGCGATGGCGTGGGGAATGGGCCGTCGGGTCCTGCGCACGGCGAGCTACCACAGATAGGTAATACATGCCGCCAGCGGTCAACAGCAAACACTTATACAAATGAACGTGGCTGCTATTGTATGCCATCGGCGCACTCTGAAATGCCGGTGGCAAATCAAATACGCTCCCAGGTCGTGTCGCAACGCTCATTATCGAGCTCAACAGACGGGGACCGAAACAGCAAGGCGCTTGATGGTTTCCAATCTTCACAACTGTCTGCGACATCGCGATATAACTGTTTAGCCTACATCGCTTTTCGCGCCCAAGCTCTTTACACCAGCAATCCCATGACATGGGTCCAGCGTTGAGCACACTCCCGCCTCCTGCCTCCCACCATGCACACATTCAGTGAGCAGCAGTCGGCCGCACCTTGTTGACGTCGCGCAGGTTCTTGACCATGGCCTGGATCTCCTGCTGACCGGTGAGGAAGACCAGCACGTCCTGGTTGGGCGGCGCCGTCTGGTGCAGCTGCACCACCGACACCAGCGACGCGAACACCGGGTCCTCCTGCTTCTGCTTGGCGTAGTACACCTGGCCGGGCGACGGGACTGGACTCAGTCCACCTCGCCAGTACGGCGGCGGCTTGGCGGACAAATGGTAATGACAGTCCACTTATTGACAATAAAAGTGACAACGAAGGAAATACCGGCGTAAACGAACATGCGTAGTTGGGCTGGGGGTATCTTGGCGCACCAGTTCTTCGGGGCACCACTCATCTTGGTGAATTTAGGGCGCAGCACATCTCGGGAGCCGTTAAAATGCGTACCAATGCTGGTCCACTTCACACGGCGAAAGGCAAGACAGGCGGTACCCCGAAGTTGTCAACAGCATGCAATCCCACACGAGCCGACCAGGCCCTTAACCGCGTGGGAGAACAGGGCCACGGAATCCTGTTATGAAACAGACATATACCCACCGGCACAATCACGCTGCACGGCCCGGTCGCGATTGCCCAGCTGGCCATGGGCGCCAGCAGGCTCACCTGCACGGGGAACTGGCGCCCCTGTAGGTAGATGACGGGTGCGCTGTTGAAGTAGCGGCTGAAGTGGTCCACGTCCATCGTAGCCGACATGACGATAATCTGCGCCGGCGGGGCGGGCAGGTCAGATGGGCTCAGCCAACGACACGGCGCACGCGTGACAATGTTGCGTGCATACGGAAAGTGAACGCGTATTTTTGAGACATTCTTTACTCGAAGCTTGTTTGAACTGAACTTGAGCATTGGGAAGTTGGAGTCTAAAACGCATATGGCCGAGGAAACCAATGGTAACTAATATTTAACTACGAAATGAGACGTAAAGCAGCACGAAACCCCGCGAATCTCCTCACATCAGGGCGTCTCCCGCCCTCGATAACACGCCTGCACTCCCAGCTGGCCTCACCTTGAGCTCGGGCAGCTGTTTGACGCGGCGGATCTTCTGCACCTTCTTCACGATGCCGAACAGCACGTCCGTGTGCACGGTGCGCTCGTGCGCTTCGTCCAGTATGACGCACGAGTAGCGGCGCAGCAGGTGGTCTGCGGACGGACGGCGGCGCACTGAGATGGCGGTCCGACCAGAGTCGCGGACACGGAGACGGGTATCGTCCGTTCATCCGGGCATGCGACGCACGGACGGACAGGCAGGCAAACAGCCGTCAGGACACGCCAGTCGTCAGGATACGCCAGTCGTCAGGGCACGCCAGCCGTCTGGACACGCCAGTCGTCAGGGCACGCCAGTCGTCAGGACACGCCAGTCGTCAGGATACGCCAGTCGTCAGGGCACGCCAGTCGTCTGGACACGCCAGTCGTCAGAACACGCCAGTCGTCAGGATACGCCAGTCGTCAGGGCACGCCAGTCGTCTGGACACGCCAGTCGTCAGGACACGTCAGGACACGCCAGTCGTCAGAGCACGCCAGTCGTCAGGACACGCCAGTCGTCAGGACACGCCAGTCGTCAGGGCAAGCCAGTCGTCAGGACACGCCAGTCGTCAGGACACGCCAGTCGTCAGGGCATGCCAGTCGTCAGGGCACGCCAGTCGTCAGGACACGTCAGGACACGCCAGTCGTCGGGGCACGCCAGTCGTCAGGACACGCCAGTCGTCAGGACACGCCAGTCGTCAGGACACGCCAGTCGTCAGGACACGCCAGTCGTCAGGGCACGCCAGTCGCCCGAGCGCTCGGCAGATGGGGCTGTGAGCCCAGCATACAACCCAGCGCGCGCTGCTGACACTTAGTGCATAGCCAGGCGCTTGGTCATGCCTGTCGGCGATGCAGATGCGTCGAGCCGACAGGCAAGGGGCGCTATAGAGCTTAGTCGTCGTGCCGTGACAAACAGCATGGTGAGCTAACCAACATACTGTTTATCACAGGTTAGCGTCGGCAATGCGAGGCTCTAGTGCGTTATCTGGTAGCCATAATGAGGGACCGATCAAGTAAGCCCCTGGCTAGCTAGCTGACACGACTGCGCGGTGTCGGCGGTGTGAGGCTCCAGAGAGGGCTGCTACACACAGCGTTCACACCACTGCTCTGGTCCTGCTACTGACCCGACATGGCCTCCCGCAGCAGCATGCCGTCCGTCATGTACTTGATCTTCGTCTGCGTGGACGTGCAGTCCTCGAAGCGGACCGCGTAGCCGACCTTCTGGCCGACCGTGCAGGCCATCTCATCGGCCACGCGCTGGGCGAGGCTCATAGCAGCTACCCGCCGCGGCTACCGACACACAGAGACATCTGTCACCGAGCGGACACGCCGCTTGAACGGCGGCGATACGAGATCGGAAGCAGCTCGCTTGTTGGGCTAGGTGGGCTAACGTCAAACGGATGCGCTCCTAACCGTACATCACTTTAAGGGGGCACATGTACTGAGGAAAAATACGTAACTATGGCTTAAGATTTCTGACACTCAGTCATACCTTGAGGGACAAACTGTCATTTCTTTCCGAGCTTGATTTTCAGCGCTTGAGTATTTCATCTGTTTGCCATCCCGACATGGAACTTTTCCCAGCACCTCCAAAACGGCACGAGTGCTCCTCAAGAGCAGCACACTTAGCAGGGCGCGAGCCTCACCTGGGTCACGGCGACCATGGCGGTCTTGGTGAGCCCGGCCTGGTGGCAGAACTGCGGCACCTGGGTGGTCTTGCCGCTGCCGGTCTCGCCGATCAGCACGAGCGTGGGCCGCGAGCTGATCTCGCTCGTCAGCCGCGCCTGCAGCCGGTACACGGGCAGCGCCTGCCGCTGCCGCTGGATGGCGGCAGGGTCGGCCGCCGCCGCGCCCGCAGCCGGCTTGTGCCGCTTCAGCGGCGGCTCGCCGTTCTCGCCTCCCGGGTGCAGCGCCATGTCGTGCCAAGTTGGGCTCTGCCGACAAGGCGGTCCGGCGGTGGTCAGCCGCGGACGGACAGGGACGTCGGCCGCCACTGGTGCCTGGCGACACATGCAATGGCAACTGTGATGTGGGGGCGGTGTGAGGGATTGCAAACAAAAGTGTGCATACAATAAGCATGTATGTCCACAGTTCATCGGATTAAGGACATAGGGTGCAAAGTTCATGACATCAAAAGTTTGCAATGTAAAATGTTCATATGGGGTAAAGCATGTCCAGTAAAATGTTCATCATGAAAGTTTATTTTGCAAACTTGCAAACTATGACAGGACCAAAATGTGTCTGTAAAAGTTTGTAAACTGATGTAGCATACATAAAGAAAGTTTTTCACTTCATCAACATTCAACACAACTTTCATCACAATGCAGCAGCCAGCTGCACACAATACTATTGACATAGTTGTCATGTTATCCTGCTGGAGACAGTACATCCCCCAGAGCAGCAGCATACATGCTGGTAAAACAACAGAACACATTTACACATCAACCTGCCTGCATGACAATTTTTACCACTGGTTGGCTTCACCTCTCAGAATCAGAGCAAGGGATCAGAGCATACACAAAGCAGTGCTTTTTGTGTATGCCCCAGACCTATCCCATACACTCAAAAAATCCAGGTTGACAGTGGAATTATTGTGACCAAAGTTTGACATTCTGTAATGATCTACACAGTCTGTTCTGCCCCCTGATGTCACATTGTCCTTAAGGATGGCCTTTGCCACCAGCCACAGAACATCCCAATCAAGGGCAAGTAATGACTCAAATCCACCTTGCCATGAGTGTGTGGATTAATGTCATGGGTGTGT
Source organism: Pollicipes pollicipes (assembly GCF_011947565.3). Lineage (NCBI taxonomy): Eukaryota > Metazoa > Arthropoda > Thecostraca > Pollicipedomorpha > Pollicipedidae > Pollicipes > Pollicipes pollicipes. The sequence continues at coordinate 24,953,580 of NW_023596461.1, forward strand.
GATGAATGTGTGGTGTGTGGTGTGTGGTGTGTGGAAGAGACATTCTAACCAACTGCACTATAGGGACAGACAAAATGAGCTATGGGGAAGGGGCTGTGCGGCAAAAAAAAAAATGGTGCAAACTACTATCAAAATATACTGACAAGCTGGTTTCTGCCTAACTTGACCCACTTCCTTCTCAATGTTGGGGAAGTTGGGGGGGGGGGGGCTTGAGCCACCAAAACCTGAATGAAAAATACAATTCCTGTTAAGCAAACCTTGTCCAGACTGCAGAAAATGCACATTAAAGGACATGTCTGGGAACACACCAATCTTCCCGCAACAATTTCAGCACATGCATCCCATAAATGTGAGAGCTCTTGAGCTTGATGTACAGAAGCAAATAATTTTGAACTAAGTATAGACAGTGTTTCAAGTAATTATGAATTTGTGATGGTAAGATGAAGCCGAAACATCTCCTAACATTCCTTTGAGGAAAAAATTGTGAGTTCAGTGTGAGTTAACCTGACCTGATTTCAGTGCAATCATGCTCATATATCAGCATACCAAAACCACATGAGTAAGCATACTGTGCAATGAATGGATTTTGTCAGACCAGACTGGCTTTGTGTCAAAGTCAAGCCCAGGAATTCACATTTACCCCATTCTTCAGAAATAACCCTTCCCAAACCTCATTGCGATCAAGACATCATTCGCCGCTTTCAAATCCACTTATTTCCAAAGCACCAACTGATCAGGCCTAGAAGGAACACCAAGGAGTCAGGAGCCTGTCCCTTGTTGTCGCGTAAATAATGCCAAGCGCTCCCCGGGTATGAACTCACGCTCCACTCAATGCGACACCACGGCCCTAAGCGATGCAAGGCGCCCACTGCCGGTGCATGCCACTAAGCTTCGCGAGCCTTACATCACGGTACACGTCGGAGCTGCGCAGGTTTGGCTGCCATTCTTGGCAACGTTGTGCTTCCACATCAACAGACTGTGCTTCAAAATTCGTATCTAAATTTTCCAAATTAAAAATATCCGTTGTGCTGCGAAAACGGTGATGCCGTCTGTTACAAGATGGCTTTATTTTTGCTATGTCTTTTCCAGTGTCGCCTGCCGTGTAAGCACATCCCTCCTCACAAATAATCAAAATCGCTTCACACAACTGTCAGGGCATATTTTAGTGCATCGGTCGCTTAGACCGTGCTTTCTGATCGGTTTACACAAGCCGGCCAGGAGCATACTCCGAAAATGAATTGGGGACAGAACAAAGAGAAATAACGCAACCTGCCTTCAAAATATGTCAGCACACGGATTTCTTCGTGGGCTTCACTAGCTTTCTTTCCAGTTGCCGGAGCTGAAGCCCCCTCCCCAAATTAAATAGAAAACCGCACCCCTGAAACTTGCCTAAATCGCTGGCAAAGACGCACAAATATAAACTTTCCACGCGTGTAGATGGCATTACTACCATGTCACTCTTGTTTTATTAAGTACGTTGGTGCATTGCCGCCGCGGGGTTTGTCTGTCACACCATCATTGTTGGGCCGCTCGTGACCAGACCGTGGCCGCCACGCCGCAGTCCGCTCGGGCCACCCGTGCCGCTGGCGCCGCGGCTGGCGCCTGGGTGGCGGCGCCCTGCCGTCAGAGCTCTGTCTGACCTTCTGTCCGGGACCCGGGCCGGGCCGAGAGGTGACCGTGTCAGCCGGCGGGCCCGACCTTGCCGTGCCGGCCCCGGCCGCTCCCGCTTCCTCGGGGAGTGGTCCGTGGCCTGCACCACCAGCTCCGGAGTGTTTCCGTGTCGGCCCCACGTTGCCTGGCCAAAGGACACGGTAGACGGCCAGGTTGCTGTTGGTGACGTCATCTGGTCCCCATATGCACACAGCCTCATTGAATCTACTAACTACGGCTGAGGTGACAAATTGAGATTTTGGCTCGACTTGTTATAACGGTTCCAGATTACGTAGACAGACATATGCCTAGGTCTCAACGGTGGATCTAGGATCGCATAGGGCTCCATGCTTATGGGATCCTGCGATCATAAGCTTGAATTTTTTTGGATGGGGGCTTCAGGGACGTGTCGATAAAGGGATGTATTCGACAAGTATGCTTTTGTCCACCATCGAATTTGTTTTGACCGAAGCGATAAAATTAACGCCGCTTCATATGGTCTAGACCAGACATCTGATGAGGCTTTTCCAAACCAACTTCTTTACACATTATACCGGTTGGAGCATTCGAAACTCAAATTGATCGCAAGTTGCAGCTCCTGCCACCAAAAGAAATAAGCCTTCATATGCGAGCACCGTCCGGTACCAGCGCGACGCGTCAGACAAGCATCTCAGACAGACACGTCTGGTCCGACACGTGGCTGGGGGGGGGGGGCACGCGATCATCCCCCGGAGCGAAGAAGCTTGTGCTAGACATCGAGCAAATTCGCCCAGATTCAAAAAAGCTCTGGCAAAATTTGTCTTCCCTTGACCTCTCTCTCACCTACCCGGTGAAAATCATGATTATTCGCCTGGGATTTGTGTCATGCGTTCAGGTCTGATGTCTCCGAGTATTAATGAACTGGAGCTGCAGCCACATCTGCGGCTCTCGTGTCTGCTGTCGACTTCACTTCACGCTTGACTGGCTTTGTCTCTATATCTATCCTTGGCCGCTATAGCCACCATACAGAGCTGACCCGGCCGCTTCAGCGTCCCACTTCCTCCAGGTCCGACACCCAGCCAAAGACAAACGGCGCGTGATGTATGACCACCGGTGCTGTCGCCTGGCCGCGGCCGGCCCGGGCTGACGGATCACGTGACCGGCCGGCCGGCTCCGGTCGTGTCGGAGCCCGAAGCGATCGTATCACGAGCGTCGCGGCCAGCTGACCCCGCCATAAAGCACCCCGCCGTGGACGGCGCTCGGGTGAAGGTCGGCGCCGGCTCCTCCCTGCTCTCCTCCGGCGCGGCCCGCTCCGCCCGGCGGGTGACCCCGGCCGCGCCCTCCCCGGCAGATCCGTGCCGCTCGCACCGACGCCCGGCCCAGCAGCGGCTCCAGCTCTTCATCTGCCTGCGGACTGGACCTCCTCATTAGCAAACAACCGGGCGCAGCAACTCTTTCCCGGCTTCTGGACAGGCTGTTCGAAAGTGCTCAAAAGCGATTCGTTGCGAAATTCACGCAAAATCCTTGTAAGAAACACTAATGATTTTCGGCGGCGTTAGCGGCGCCATGACCTCGCCGGCTGTCAGCTGCCTGGTGACGCCTGTGCCGGGGAGCGTGACGCAGCCGTGGCGGTGGCGGGCGACGTCACGCGCCGAGCGGGGCTGATCACGCCGAGGCGCGGCGTGACGCTCCGCTGACCCGTCCCACCCTGACCCGACCCCGAGCCCTCCCCCCCCCGCCCCCACCCCAGCCACCGACGCCCCGAGCTACGTCCCTGCTCCTACATCCGTCCCAACGGGCCCGGTCAGCGGAAGGTGGAGTCACAGGCACTGACCGACCGCGGGTGGGGCCGGAGGGACAGGTTATGGGTCCTCATCTGTGTTATCGGTGTAGGTCATCCGGTACCCGTCCGTCACACCTGAGGGACAGGTCACGGAGGTTGTAAAAAATCAGCGAGAGGTTGCCGGTCTCACACGTCGCAGAGGAGGCACGGACCTCACCCGCCACAGGCGAGGACAGCGCGTGTGCTTACCCGTCACAGGCGGGGAAGGCCACGCGTCCTCACCTTTCGTGGACAAGGGACAGGTCCACTGCCATCACCCATCTCATGTGAAGGATAGGGTTACTAGCTCCCATCTGACATAGCTAAGGACATGTAAAGCATCCTAAACCGCCGTGAACGTGGCGGAGGTGCTGCAGGTCAGCATCTGCCACAGATAGGGGAAGACACATTGGCACTATCCCAGCCAAAAAAAAATGCAGGGGAGGCTATGATCGCAGCATTGAACTATCGAAGGAGAGTGGGAAAGAATAGACAGACAGAGAGACAGCGAGGTGTGTGTGGGGTGGGGGGGGGGCTATGAAAAGGCCAATTCGATTTGTGAGTCAGGGGCACCCGATGTCCCCGAATGAAGGAGAGGATGGACGAAAGGTTCGCTTCTGCAGTCTCAAGGAGCTTGCTCGTGCAGGACAACAGATTGCGAACAAGCCATGAGCAGGCAGCTGTTTGCCTCTGTAGGCTGAGATGATGTGTGTAAAATTTCGATACATAACATCAAACCTCTTAAGAGTAACTTCGTGCTAATAATAAATTGAGAGGAGTAACGTGAAATCGCGTCCGTTACTGTCGCCATGAACAATGGAGCGACGCCCCAAATTGCGTGATCTTTAGCTTGATCGCAGTCGCAGAAACCGACAGCTCTTCAGGTACGACGACCGGACTGAATTCCAGCCCCAACGTTCGGTTGGAATATTGTCATTTACGCTTGACTTACGGTTCACACTCTTCCGGCTTCAGATCATCCCAATGCGCTGTAGTAGGTACATTACTCCCTAGATGTCGGCCATGTTTATTTGCGTCTCTGATGTCAAAATTAGCATATTCGGATAACATATAAGACATATTTGGTCGGTTCCAGAAGCATTTCGATGCTGGGGACCAACTTCCCATTTGACGTCGATGTGGTAGCGATAATGATGATACCTGATGATGATATCGATAGTGATGCGTTTAAGCACTAAGTGTTCCAACAGTTCGACACTTGCTACATTTCACTGATCTAGTGCTTACCTTTTTGCACATATGCACTGGGGGGAGGGGTCCGAATACCATTGAGAGGGCTCTAGTTAGCACTGATGGAGGCTCAGGCCCTCTAAAAAGCACACAAAGTGACACCCCTGGTATGTTCACGCCTTGGTAATACAGTCTCGTTTTTTTTTAAATATGTATGACCTTCGCTCGTCCTCGAAGTGTCTGTTACAGGTCGCAGAACTAGATGCGGTGCTGGAGCAGGCGTGCATCTCCCGTGAGCCTCATGATCATGATTATATTAATATCCGGCTTCTTACAAGAAACTGCATTATGTCAGTGCGGGCCCCTAGAAAAGAGACTGCGAATGCATGGCCAAATCCTAGGCGCATTATTCATATATCGTGTTGCGCTCATTATGCACTGGGTGGGCCCTCTCCTCATGCCATGACCGTGCAAGTTTGCGGCCCCGGGGAAGGCCGTCCTTGCAGGGGATCGCCATTGTCGAACACAGATTATGACGCCCGCGGCAGCTGACGCAGGTCCGCAGGTCGGACCGGGCGCCGCGAAACCTTTGCCCTGTGTTCCGTGTCCGGACACCGTTTGCTGTAAAGTGGCCGAATCGGACGCCAGCCGGGCTGCCTATGTATCATGTGGGGAGCAATCGCTGGCCCAGATCTGGCCCCCGCTGCCCGAATAGGGAGGCCCTCGCTCGCTGAAAGTGGGCTACACCCACGCCATACTGCCGTAACGCTGCCAACATTGGGCCGTGCAGTACACAGACGTGGCCAGCAGCCACACCCATTCGTCAACTCAGGTGTTCAGCTCCGCCGTTCACGCGCGTAATCGCTGGCGTTTCGCGTGCAGCCGGATTAGCTGACTTAAGTGACCATCCGTATGAGTTTTTTACACCGATGACCTTAGCCCTTGTCGTTTGGCGTTGGTTGATGCCTTATTTTGCCGTAAAAGCATGGTCATACGGCCATGGATCATGACCATGCACGTGCGCTTTTTTCGAGAACTTTACGACCACGTTCAAGAAAATGAATCGGTGTTAAAGCTATTGGTTGTCATCAATTAAGTGGGTGGAGCGCCTACTGGATATAAGACCTGATGTTATCGGTGGTACCTGTGGCGCCTGGAAAAACCAAGGCGTAAGCGTTGAGATAAATTGTGAATGCGAGATAAGAGGGCTGATGAAATTGATCCTTGACAAATTTTATCCAATCCCATTGCGAAGAAAACAGGCTAAGCCAGAAAATTCGCCACCAAACGTTTATATCTCACACTTTGCGTCTTAGGGCTCATTGGCCAACACATTTACTCCGTTTCATGGTGGCTGAAGTTCAGTGAAATGATGATGTCCATGCGTTAGCGCGTTTTCACGAGTGACTGTTCGCTTTTACAATAGTTTTCCAAGTCAGGCTCCACGTATGGCAGAACATTGTAATGGTTACTCCAAAGCATCGATACCTACTGTATAAAAGCGACAAGCAGATGCCACTGGAGCTAAGGCATCTCACGATTTGTGCTTTCAGACTGGCCTGAAGCACGGCAGACGAGAAGGTCCTGCGGCTGGGGTCAGGTCGTGCTAGGCATGGATGGATGCATATGGCTTGGCATGGCATGTATATACGTATTTGATACTTCTCTTATTCCCTTGTATCGTTTTACTCTCAGGTGTTTCTCGTAACCATAAACCGAAAAGGTACGTGTGTGATAATGATCGCGCTAACATGCGTCTAACGCTCCAAGTCTGATCAGATCTCATTCCGAAATCGATTCTAGTTTGGCCGGCACCGGATTCCGATTCAGCTCTATTGGTTGCTTGGCTGAACTGGATTCGGAACTGAATCATGCGGCCTGCGGCAGAAGCGGAATGTTTTCAATTCCGCTTTGAAAATATTTGATCAACTAAGCGATTCAACAACAATTCTTGAGTGCCCACACTGCTGACTTGCTACTGTGCCAGATAAGGCACCCATGTAGTGTGTGCTAATATTAAAGGCAACGGCAGGGTTCGCCATATTATCCTGGACTTTCCTACGCTTTCACTTTACCTCATTTATATGTCGCTTCTCTCAAGCACCAAGGCGTCCAGTTTTGAATTGGTATGCAAAAGAGTCACGTTCATGTTGCTTCATATACACATGATATTGTAATACATATACACATGGTAATGACCCTGAGTTGTTCCATGCATTACAGCCAACTGAACAACTATGGCGCTTATTTGAAACATATAAAAGCGCCGAAGCACTTCCTACGTGTCTATATATATGTATATATATATATATATATATATATATATATATATGCAACATGCATAAACTTACTCCCAATGCACATGCATTCACCACCTGCTCAGTTTTTAACAACAAAAGGATGAAGTCAGATTCGTAATCAAATTTTGCAGTTCTAACGATCGCGCCGGATTCAGGTTTCGTTTCCCTTGTCATCCGTCGCTTTGAATCAGATTCGGATTTGAAATCGGCTTGAGCAGCAACTTTTGTGCCGGAGTTCGATTAGGGTTATGTTTCAACCCTCATCAGTTGCTTTAAATCCTATTAGGATTCAGCTGGACGCGTTTGGCTTCGGATCCAGAATGGACTATTCCAAATGGAATCAGTTACAAGTCTGGTGGCACGTGGTGATATTTGCAGCCCCATTATCTTCTTCCGTACGTTTTACCCGCAAGTCGTCGCCATCTTGGTATGGATACGTGAATTATGTTTTCCAATGAGAGGGGCAGCACGCAGACTTTAAAACAAAATATATATTTTGGCGCGCCGCGAGCACGCCAAATGTGTTGCATGGCGAATGAAAATACGCCGTTCTTTCAATCCATCTGTTTTTACGCGTCTGGCTCGATACTGGAAATGCCAACACTTAGTCGCATGTATCGCATGGGATAGAGGTAGGGGTGCGTGCTTTGTTACCCTCCTTGAAAACATCCCTTATCCTCGGTATTAGTGGGATATGCATTTTATCTTCTGACATGTATCGCATCTGGAAGCTTGTGCAATATGCGGCTCCATACGTGGCGGATAATGCATGGCCCCGCATAAACGGAGTCTTCCAAGTATGCATAATTTCAACCACTGCAAGTGATTGAGATGTAGATATTGAAAGTCGCTAAGATTTGGCTCAAGACAACGCTACACATACCCAGTTTCATCCTAAGTGGCAGACCAGTTATGTCCAAAACCACTAAAATTTGTCCAGCAGTCTCAAAATTAACGAAGCTTTCTGTGTATTTCGCTGGAGGCGCGTTCCAAATAATTCAGCCAAAGGCCAGCTGATCTTTGGCTGTCCCACAGTACTCAGTAAATACTCAGCAATATAAAATACCAAAGGAGCCTTGTCGTAAAATAAATAGTAGGGTCTTTCAGCAAATGATGATGAAGATTGGGGTTTTAGGGCGCGCCGACTTCTGGGGTCATTGGGCGCCCAACCTTTCAGCAGAGTAACCTACAGGAATGTGGGACCATCAAAGCAGAGTAACCTACAGGAACGTGGTATCATCAAGAAGTCTGGTTGGTTGATTGATTGTTACAACCAATCTTCAGACATCACTGATAATTGTTTATCCTCGTGCATTTATCTTTTGTTCTGCATCTTTTATAAATAAAAAACACATGACGTGATTCCACAAGCCAGCTGTAGAAAATCAACATAAGTGGTCCCCGGCGTCCGCAGCTCTGCAACAGTGTGATAATGCTACAAGACTGAACCTGTCGTGAAGCCGGCTACTGTATCCACATCCGGCTACCGTCTACTACATCCGCAAGACTTATCGCAGGGATCGTACTGGTTGTCCAGGGCCTTCCGAGCAGTAATGAATCAATGAATCACCGGACATGAGCGATAACCCCGCTGATAAGCTTGGGAATTCCGTGCAAATAATACCTGGAGTAATAGCATCCAGCATTCATCGAGTGAGCGATATTTTCATTTGCACGCCAGGTGCGGAGCGTTGCCGGCACCAGGCCAATAGGACACGACCAGCACAAAACTAGGGAATGGTTTAATCCTAGAAACTAAATTGCATCTGGTTTGGTTATATCAGTAAACGAATCGTCCCACAGGTAGGCTCGACCTCAGCGCGTGGGAAAAGTAACATTAGTTTCAGGTTTCCTAGGAAAAGAACTGTACGTTTGAAAAAAGAAGCAGCACTTGCTGTTTGAATGTAATTCACTATGAAACATTAATGCATACATACTTCAAGATAAGCTTAACCCGTCGAACACCATCGATCTCTTTCGATATTAAAAGGTCGTTGTCCATGTGTTGCCCCATTTGCCGCGAAACACCATATTTACCTCTTCGCAACCAATACCGATTTTGAAACCAATATTGCAGTAACTAAATCACACAGGGCTTCAGAATCACGCCTCAGTGGCCTGACAAGCCTAGGAGCGACCTTTCTGTGGAAAATATGCGCCGTTCGTCATTGGCAGTGTCACAAGCCAATAGTCCTGTCATTTATTTACTTTTTTCGTATCCAAAAAGGAAAAAACCCACCTGAGGCATGTCCGACGAGACCTGCTTGCACTTGAGGATAGTTAAAACAAGTCATAAAATGCTCCATTTCCCGGATAACTCACAAGGACGTATGGAGAATTTTACAAGGTGGTGGGCACAACTTAAAAATTGTCACATAAAGCCTTAATTAGATCACCGTACGCGCACAAATTTTTAGCGCAGTGTAAACAAACATTATGTGTTCTTCATGTAAGAAATCCTATGTCTGTACCTCCAATTTGTCACTGCCAAGATTTATGCACACTCATTTTCATCTTTCGATAAATATGATCTTTGCAATAGGCAACAATTTTCATCCTTGCAAGGAATCTGATAAGGGAGTGAGGTACAGAGCACCCCAGGCAGGAGGGGGGGGGGGGGGGGCAATACGTGAATACACCCTGATAATGCAGGTATAATGCAGGCATGATGCAGGCCCTACGCGCCCGCCCTTCAAAGTACCTCTAGAATCCAAATGTTGTGACCATGTGCATGTAATCGAAACGCAAAATATAAGACCCGTGCACAAATGACTTGCCTGTCTTGATATAACGTACAGTACAGCCTACCTAAGAAGAAAACAAAATACACCAAGTAGCTTTCAACATTTGTTTTTGAGCTCGTGCGTGTGACTTCAGTTTGGTGCTGCACGACGGATAGCGACCTAGCTCTGACAGCCGGGCGACGAGAGGCACCACCCAGCTGCCCGGTTCCGTTCAGCCGCGACCGACCTGCAAGGCCACGTGAGCGGCCAGGTGGCCTGGTTCCGCCGCCATAATGTAGCCGCAGCGGGGCGGCGGCGGTGACGGCGGGGTCGCCGGACACCGCACGCCGCGCCGGCCGCACGCCGATCCGGAGCCGTAACTGGCTCCGGACGGGCGGCGGCCGCCGGCCAGCGGGCAGCGCCGCTGTCGTCACGGCTCGACTGCTCGTCAGAGCTGTCGTCACGGCTCGACCGTTCGTCAGAGCTGTCGTCACGGTTCTACCGCCCGTAAGAACTATCGCCATGGCTCGACCGCCCGTCAGAGCTGTCGCCATGGCTCAACCACTCTTAAGAGCCGTTGCCACGGCTCGAACGCTCTTTAAAAATGTGACCACGGCGCGATCGCTCGTGAGAGGTGTCACGGCTCTACCGCCCGTAGAGATGTCGCCACGGCTCGATCGTCCATAGAATTGTCGTCACGGCTCGACCGATCGCTAGAGCTGTCACCACGGCTTGACCACTCGTTCGAGGTGTCACCACGATTCGATCGCTCTTTAGAGCTGTCGTCACGGCTCGACCACCCTTAAAAGCTGTCACCATGGCTCGAACGCTCTTTAAAGCTGTAGCCACGGCTCGATCGCTCCTTAGAGTTGCAGCCACAGTTCCACCGCTCTTTAGAGCCGTTACAACGACTCAGTCGCTCTTTAGAGCTGTCGCCACGGCTTGACCGCCCTTAACATCTGTCGCCACGTCTCCAAAGCTTCCTAAAAATGTTGCTACGGCTCTACCGCCCTTTAGAGCCGCCACTTCAGCTCGACTGGTCGTTAGAGCTGCCGCCACGTCTCAGTCGCTCTTACGAGCTGCCGCCACGTCTCGATCGCTCTTAAGAGCTGTCGCCACGGCTCGATCACTGGAGCAGTCGCCAAGGCTCGATCACTAGAGCAGTCGCCACGGCTCGATCACTGGAGCAGTCGCCAAGGCTCGACCGCTCGTCAGAGTTGTCGCCACGTCTCGAAAGCTGTAGAGCTGTCGCCACGTCTTGAAAGCTGTAGAGCTGTCGCCACGTCTCGAAAGCTCTAGAGCTGTCGTCACCTCTCGGAAGCTCTAGAGCTGCCGCCCCGTATCGAAAGCTCTAGCGTTGTCACCATGTCTCTGTCGCCACTGCTTGAAGGCTCTAGGGCTGTCGCCACGGCCCGAAAGCTTCTTAGAACTGTCGCCACGTGGACGGAGGCACCTTGCTGGGATTGCATAAGATGCTTGCCTGTCGCAGATGTTCGAATTCAGCGTTCTGTCTCTGCATCCAAGGTTTTCAAAACGAAAAGGTAGACTATTAAGCTAGAGATCATAAGATCTGTGTTCAGTAACCGACCTTATCTGTTCAAAAATCACATGTGCGGTATATGTTACCAGGAAGCTTACAGCTGTCAGCAATGACACGCCCTTCAACACACCCCTCTTGCCCATTCGACAAGGTGACTAGCAATACTGGGATTACAAATCAAGCACCGAGGACTTCTTCGTTTCAATGTCTACTTCATTTAGTTGACCCAAATTAGTCATCCACCGATGTGGACCACGCATAAATGCCAGCAACAGGTCGTAAACCTGAGCGGAAACCCGTGCGTTAACGCCCCTGGCATGAGCAAAAACTGCATGGTTTTCCCACCGCCCAATCGCCGGGGGAACGGCCGACCTTGCCGGCTGACGGCTGCGATGATGAGTTCATCGGCCAGGAACATATTGAACGTAATTGCGCGGCCACCCTTCCGCCAAGGTCGCCAACGCATAACGGGCTACCGATTCTTGGAATCGGCATCGCGCGTTTGGTGGTGATGTCCACGTGTGACCATAACACCTACAGCGCTAGAACTGCGCGAATGCCTAGAGTTTAGCGTCTCATCAACGTGAAGCTGGTGCCTGTGCGTCGGAAAGACGGTGAGTCGCCACTTCATTGTGCTGACGGCGGTTGCGTGAGGACGTCCTTGGGTGCACTGATCCAAGGCCAGTTTGACGGCTATGAAGGTACGTGCAGCGTGAAACGAGACCGCTGGTGGCATGGCGTGGCTATACTGACGCCGTCTTGTTCTGTTATGCCAGGGATAGACCGCATCAATCACAACCCTCGGCACCGTGAAAGGTGTGGCTGCTCAGCGAAGTCAGATCTGCCGGCTAGAAAATCTTTAAAAATGCTTATGGTTTACAGCATTTATATGCATGTGAGTGTGCGAGCAGGAATGGTGTATCACATGAGTTCATTTCATTCATTCGCTTCGTTTACTCATTCATTTCACGTTCAGTTAATTTTGCACAAACGAGGCAACGGCACCGCACCATCGGGCGACCCACATAGATGCGTGGGAAGTGTGTGTGTGTGTGTGTGTGTGTGTGTGTGTGTGTGTGTGTGTGTGTGTGTGTGTGTGTGTGTGTGTGTGTGTGTGTGTGTGTGTGTGTGTGTGTGTGTGTGTGTGTGTGTGTGTGTGTGGTGTGTGTGTGTGTGTGTGTGTGTGTGTGTGTGTGTGTGTGTGTGTGTGTGTGTGTGTGTGTGTGTGTGTGTGTGTGTGTGTGTGTGTGTGTGTGTGTGAATTTGGCTGGTACCAGCCCTCGTTGCGACTTTCAACTTATTGAATGGGTACGTATGTACGTTAGGACGGCTAAAAATGGGTTAGGAACTGAGAAGCAAAGTGCTACTCCATTTTCTTTGTTTTATTTAACAACAAACCTGAAAATTTCAGGTCGGCGTCTAAAAACACGCGAATTACACAGCACTTCATTGGAACCCTTTTTGCACATTTTGACGCTGAAGCTCCGTTGTAACAGCGACGCATAGCAGGAACCAAACATAGTTCTATGACCCTGTGCTTAGAACAGTGCTATGGCGACAGTTATTGGTGGATTTGTGTGTGTGTGTGTGTGTGTGTGTGTGTGTGTGTGTGTGTGTGTGTGTGTGTGTGTGTGTGTGTGTGTGTGTGTGTGTGTGTGTGTGTGTGTGTGTGTGTGTGTGTGTGTGTGTGTGTGTGTGTGTGCATGTGAATGTGAATGGGAAGCTGCCAGACCGTTCTTTTGCACTTTTGGAGGCTCGAACCCCTGCAGGCGGTGTGATATCCTGTCTTTAGGTTGGCTTGAGACCTATGACAATATAATTATTACAATATAAGGTCAGGGATGAAGCTTCAAATGCTCAGGGATATTACAAAGTTAGATGACAGGAAGTTCGTGGCCATGAGGTAATTCTCCCATTTTTCACCACATGCCCCTGGTAGCGAACATCCTAAGACCAATGCCTCAAACAATTCTGGTAAATCCACTTGTCTACGGCTTGTAGCAAGCTGCAGCAACAATAATCTGTTGATAATCAGCAATAATAATCTCTTGCCACTCGGCCACTCGTCAGATGCAACCGGTCATCAACTTCAAACCCAGCAAGGAAGACTTCTACACATCCCCTCTTTTTAAAGGTGCGCTAGCAGTTGTGATGAAAACCCCGCGATACCCAGTGAGAAGTGGTGTCAATCCACACAACGCGACAAAGCAGTACAGACGATCAGTTCACGATCAGTCATACAGAGGGCACTTACCGTCGACGAGCAGCAGTCGGACCAGGGCAGTGGCCGCCGACAGCAGCGGCTGGTGCAGGACTCGGGCCAAACCAGGGCATTGGCCGCCGACAGCAGCGGCTGGTGCAGGACTCGGGCCAAACCAGGGCAATGGCCGCCGACAGCGGCTGGAGCAGGACTCGGGTCGGGAACATCCCAAAGAGGCTGTGACGTTTTCTTAGTCATCATAGGAGAAACCGCGATCTTAGTGTCTCTGTCAGGTCGGATGTGGCGAATACTGTTTGAATGTTTCAAATTTGTTTCTGTCTAAAGTGCAAAACGATCTCGTTTCTTGAAAAGCAGAGGTCGAAGCCTGCACACTTAAGAATTATGGGGCACAGTACAATTCTGACCAGCCTTAGCTCAGGCTGTATTCTGGCATGCCAGCTGGGGAGACAAATGTCTCCCCAGTCGCAGTGTCCAAAGTGTCTTCCAGTCGTGAAATTCTGTCCCTCCAGAAGAAACGCTGCCGAGGCGCATACAATCTAAGGAAACAGTTGTCTGGTGATTGGTATAGATGAGCTGAATAAATTAAACTATGTACCAAAAGAAAACAACTGTGGGTTTGCTACGTATGATAAGCAGGACATTCACGTCTCTCCAAAAAGTTTCAGATAGATACCTGCATTAAGAGCAGGCAAAGCTCTTTATCTCCCATGCGCCCCTTCGCTGCCGGTCGCTAGACTTGCCTTTCCGGTGAAAGCTCCTTAAATTATCTCCGGAGCTTGTCCACAAAATTTTAAAACATTTCTACGCCCATGGGTACAGGTACAGTATTTTGCACAACGATCTTTAGCCCAAAAGTGGGTCACGTAGCCGACATCCGCATTGCAGAAGCACGATTTTGAGAGAATAGTCTCCAGTTTGTGTTACATGCCACATTTCGAAGACATGCAATACTTTTACGACGTGAAAACATGCCAGGATTTTTAACTGGAACGTTACTGATCTTCTATCGTGCGATTGGGAGAGGCGGTGAATGCAAATGCACATGCACGTACACTCAACGGCACGCAGAAACCAATGCGAGAACAAGTGGGGAGTAGCTCGAGGCCTTTCCATTGTGGTTTTACAAGGCGAGATCAAATCAGCGAACACCGTTCAAATCAGCGCCGAGATACCAATGTCAACCGCCAGCCTCTTACAACAATGTGAGCTGGCCCATGTCGTGTCAGTACATTGAACACTGTTGGTGTACCTTACAGTCACTGGGTTTCGTGCACGAACGGTACTGCCTTCAACCAGGTGCTACAAATATATTTCAGGTACCAGGCTGCTCAGACTTGGCATACCTTATCTGCCCATGTATCTGCATCATGATTGCTGGGTATATACAGGGAGTGGAACAATGGAGCATGGAATGTAATCAACCCGTATTCAAGGTTATAAGGTATGCTCTTAAGAGCTTTCGCAATTTTGCCACGCGAACCGATGCTGAAAAACGCAGCTCATCTTCTCACGTAGGACTTGCAGGCCAACGAACGTCATGCGCCAATAGAGCGCATCGCCCGCGTGCACCGCCCCAACGGCAACCGTAAACTTTTGCGCACCTCGATCGTAAACAGCGCGGGCGGTTACTTCGAAATAGCATTCATCTGTTTCATGGAGTCAACGGATTCTGCTTAATTTGCCGAGCAGCATCCCCATGTCATGTGGAATCACTGACGAGGCAACTTGGTGCGTTCATAGGACAACCAGACATTTCAGCAGACCCGCTGTCGAGACCCATGGCTGTTTTACCGGGTCATTCGACCGCCATTGCAGATTGGAAGCATTACAGAACCCAATGATAGATTGAAAGCCATCAACTGACTCCCGCAAAGAACCTGGAAAAACGAGTTACTTGACTCGGCAGTGGATTGCCAATTCGTCGACGCCTGCTATAACACCGAAAATGGAGGAGGTGGACTCGTTTGGCATCTGATGACCCTTGTAATCGGTATGATGCGACTTTCTTTTTCTTGCAACACGTCACATGACGCGTATTTCCCGAGTCACAAAAGTAAAAGCAGTCGCACTTTTTAGCTGTATGGTGCTGATTTTCATCATGTTAATGATCTCATAAATACGGCATTAGCGATAGCAGCTCAAATATTTCTCAACTAAAACTTTCGGGCGGTATTAACGACCGGATGTTAACAAATATTCCAAAAATCAAATACCCCACTATGGTGTGGGTCAACTTAATACCTTGATATTTAAAAACTAAGAGAGCTAGAAACGCCAAATGCACAGGGCAGATTTGCCTTATGCGTGTTCAGTTTTGCCAAAATTGGCGTTTGCCAGGTAATGACCTCCGGGTCAAATAAGGTCAAATAAGGTCCAACTCCAGATCGGTGTTCAAAGTGCCCCAGACCGTCTCATGCAGCCGCCTTCAGACTATTTACCTGTTTTAAACAAAAGTCCCTGGTGTCCACTTTCGGTTAGTGCCCTTGCATTCATTTTAGAAGTTCATGGTCACTAAAAACCTACGGGGTTGTTTTGAGTTTTGACTTTGAATAAACGTCAAGGATTACGCCAGCGGTACATTCTTAAGAACGAACTGCTGATCTGGGTCATTATAGGTCAGTGACCTACTCTGGCCTTTAAGAACTCCATCGAAGATGTCTGCTGCCGCCCCTGTTATCCTGAAATTCGAAATGAGCGTCAGGAGCTACATTTTAAAGCAAACTCCCAGCAAAAAAAAAAAAATAACTGCGGTTTCAAGCTTAATTAGGCTTTCATGACTGAGATCAAATGTCGATGGAACTTGTCGTTGTACTAAATTCAGTTATCTTATTGCCTAAGAACTATGTCAACTTTGCATGTTTTTTTTATAAACTACGTTAACGCATCAGATCGAACGTTTCTCTAGAATTTGCTTTTGCTGTCGACCCAGGGCTGAGTTTGTCCTGCTAAACGTCAGTTACCTTACAAGCTAATTATAATTTGTCCCGCCAAAAGATCCGCTATTCAATTACTTGCAGCTAACCGGAGTTTGTCGCAGCCAAGCCGCGCCTTTGGAAGATGTTCTAGCAAAAACCTTCAGTGTCGCCCAATCCCTAACTTTAAGAGAGTGATTTCCAGCCATGCACCGGGAGCACCAGGTACGCAGATATTATGTAGACCTAGCTGCTACCCTACATGCATCACAGAACTACGTGAAAACCCTCAACAAAACTACACCACATAGAACACGCATCTACGCCCTTGTTATGTTATATTCGATCACCAATTGGGCCAACGCTGTTAAGGAGTTGAGCACGTGAAAAGCACACCTTCGAGCTGAATGAGTAGAAAGCTGTGTCACTCCCTCATGATGCACATGAAACTTCACTTTTGCCCTGCGCTTGATCTTTACGTCATAATGCCGTGTGAAGTTCGGTTTTAAAACGAGGAGCCTGGTGGGTTGATGACTACTTTCAAACATGACAGCACTTGTGGTTGCACCGTGATGGTACCGTGAAATATGGAAGCAATGTCGGTCATGGTGTTATGGCGAGGTCACACGAAAAAAGAAACATTCGAAACACAAAAAAAGCTCAGTTCTTCTGTTCTAAAACTTCTTATGTCCTTCCTTCTGCTGTTTTTTGGTTCTTGAAACATGCACTCAGAAATGAAATTTTCACCTTTTCGAAGAAATAAGTTCTGGGAAACATTTTTCGTGGGCATAATCGTCCACACTCCATGTGTTATCCTCTCTTTTTAGTCTCCCCCAAAACTGACTCGCAATTATCTCCTCGTTCCAGCGCACATAAACCCACTAAGCCATCGCGTGACGAGAATTGGCAGCGATCTGTGACTCCAGCCGGCATTCTGGCCGGCGTCATGCCTGCCGCCGGCGGGCAAGGTAGCGGTGCGGGCGGACACTTTGGCGAGCCGGCGCCCCGACCGCCGCAATGTCAAGGTCACGCGCCGCCCCGCTATAAGACCAAAACCAGGCCAGCCGGCACCCACGACGTCAGTGCTCTAGACAAATCGGCAACATGAAGGTAACTCGGAGCGGGCGTGTCCGGCGCGGAGGAGCCTGAGGGCGGAGTGCTCGTGGTGGAGTTCCTGGCGAGTGGCGAACGGTGGCGAAGTGAGGCGCATACGCGAACTGGCGTTCCTAGTGCAGTACCACATACCAGGACTCGTGGAGTGATACCAGACTTGTAGTTCAGTGGCTTCGTGGCCAGGAATTTTGACGTCGTGCATTTTTAAGGCCATGAGCGTTGGTGTAAGTAGTGCATCACATTCTTCTCTCTCTCTCTCTCTCTCCCCCTCTCTCTCTCGCTATCTCTCTCTTTCTCTCCTCTCTCTCTCTCTCTCTCTCTCTCTCTCTCTCTCTCTCTCTCTCTCTCTCGCTCTCTCCTCCTCTCTCTCTCTCTCTCTCTCTCTCTCTCTCTCTCTCTCTCTCCCTTTCCTTCTCCATCACTCTCTCTCTCTCCCCTCCCTCTCTCTGTCCCTCAATTTCTTCCTTTTTCTCTCTCGACCTCTTTCTCTGCCTCCTCTCCCGCTCACTCTCTACATATTACGAGCCTGGTGGTCTAAAGTGTAAAAATGGCATGCTGAATTACATGCGAGTAATGCATCGTTTTGTGCCAAAAATTCCTATAGAAATCCAGTCATTTACATGCAATTTGTTTTCTGACGCTTGCTATTAAGGTTGTCTGCTTGCCGGACGGTCATCGGTGCAAAGTTTATTAGAAATGTTTGCGGCGCTGCGGTAAATCTCGTCTTTAACCTTAGTCTATAACGTGCCATATACCAATAACCCCGATTTAAGAAGGTTTCATCCATTTCTTCCGGTGCATTGCATCGTTCATTCTTATCCTTCGTCGGTAGAAATTGCAAGAGCTTTGCACATCTGGCCAGTATGGACAGCCCAGCACGGTTGTTTAAGCCAAGTCAGTTTCAAAGCAAATGGCAGTGCCAGCAGGGCAGTTAGCTCAAACGCAGTGCTTCACCAGGATGGTGGAACGTGGTGTAATCTTGCAAGCGATGTAAATCCGATATCTGAGTGAATGACGCGGTGAATGCATTTCACAGATGGCTCAGAAGTGGCATGTAGACGCGCAGCGAGTCTGATATTGACAAATTGCTTAATGTTCCAATGCTCAAGCGATGCTATAACGCAGGATGTTTCTATAATGCAATGGGTCACGTGCTGTAACGCTACGTCACGCCTTGTGCGTTTTATTTTCGATCCAGAAGAGTAGTCTGATTACCATGTGACGCTATTACCCATGCATGCATTGAGGAAGCAGCGTTTTAAATTACAGTAAACAGAGACATTAATAAATACTAAACATTGCATTTGACGCATTGGGCACATCGTTTCCGCCAGCTTAACGGCCTGTTTGACCAATGAGCGGTTTGTGCGGGTGTGCAGCACTTAGCTACGCCAGTCACCGGTCCTGCATGCCTCGAGTAGCACTTAGTCGTCAGACGTAAGGTTTGAATCTATGAGCGACACATCAAGTCGTCTTACAATGGATGCAGCTTTTTCCAAACTAGTAACTCATTGCAGCAATGAGCGCGTTTAAAAAAGCTCATGAATAGCGTGTCAAAGCGCAGTGAAACAAAGGCACAAGATTCCGCAGCGCATATGATGCACTGGAACACAGAATTATGCTTCGACGGGTTCTGTCCACCAATGGGTGTTTTTTTAGTAGCTGAGAGGAACCAGATGCTTACCACAAGACGCTGTAATTCTTGTTTGCATTTAAATGGGTATATTCGAAACAGAGGTGCACCATTTTTGCAGAAATGTTGATGTCACGTTCCGCAACGGCTCATCGAGACTTTGAGGCCTCAGCGTCGCTTCTAAAATGCCGCTTTTTAACTCTGACGTGCAGAGCAGCAGGGAATGTTGTAGCTTTTGCATATTTTTGCATATTTTGTTCGTCCAGCGGGTTGACATGTTTACGTCACCTGGATGCAACAACTCGATAGGTCTACTTTAAGTGCCGAATGGATGTAGACTTGGATCCCCGGCGACAATTGGCGTGTAAATGATTTATTTGGCTGAGAACGCATTAGAAACATCGTAGAATGTAGAGTCCAGGGATAGGCTACATGCTGAGCTCAGGACCTTTTCAGGCACGGATTCAACAAGCTGTTATTCGTCAATTCGTTGGAAAGAGCGCGTGACCATTTTGACCCGCGGGTCACTGGAGGCCATGTTATGCGCCATCTTATTTAGACCCGCGGGTCACTGGAGGCCATGTCACTGGGCACCATCTTTTCTGGCATGTCTTCCAAGCAAACCAACCAGCGAATTGAAACGCTCCGTGCTCCTATAGAATCACTAGAATTACATTGTGTCAAAACCTTTGGCCGCTAATGTTAAGTGAGGTAACAATGGCGTCACTGGTGCTATCGTAGCCACTAGGTTTTTAGTTTGCAGATTTTTTTGGTCTCTTTGACATTATCTGATATGCGATCACACACTTATGGTAGTTGGCTTAAAACGCTACATGAGGCTAACGTAAACTGAGGTAGCCCACCTTAGCCTTATGCTAGATCATCATGCATTACTAATGTTCAGGCTTGACGCTTAGCGCCAGCAGCCCGTGGCACATCGCCATCTTGCCACATCCGCTACCCCCGCATAGCCACGTCCAACTGCATGAGAACGTGGAAAGCCCCCACGTGCTGCCGTTGGGCGGCGGTGGCCCGTGCCGCGTATGAAGCCGGCCACTGTCAGCTGGCGGAACGGAAGCCGCGCGCCCCGCGAGACCAGCGTGATGCGCCGCATCACATTGGTCTCGCAGTGCTGCAGCTTGGAACCGTGACGCAGCTTGAAGCGCATTTCTGGAACATTTCTGGAAGCGCACTTCAAGCACGCTCGTGTTGGCTTAGTGGGTAGTGTTTGGTAGGCAGTACAGACTTAGCATGTCAGGCCTTCCTAATTCACTTTTGCGCTTGCCTCCTGCACAGTCTAGGGATGCGAGAACAGAAATATGGTGTGCCTATGCCGTCTAGAGGCCTAAAATATCACAGATCTGCAGATTATGCAGATGAATTACGCTTTCAGGCTTGGCCGGAAGTGTGGCTGATGACAGGGTTGAGCAAATTGGCAATGACGACGAATATTGCGAATATTAAGACGAATACTAAACTATTAAAATGCAGTCACACACAAGGTAAATGTAAAAGTTCGATTTTCATCGGATTTCCTCGACGCACAAGCTTGATAGATTTGAGAGAAAAGTACATCGGCATGGCGCATGATCTTTTTCAAGGTACACCTTCGTGCGGCTAACAGTTTTGCCATTTTCGCCACATCGATTTAATAGAGTACTGGTAGTCTGGTAGCTCGGCTTTACGGGCGTTGGATCTGTCTCACAAGTCATAGGTCGCACAGTGAAAGTTATGTGAGCTGTTTGTTTTGTATGTGATGATGGGCGCCCTGCCTCTGATGTGCAATGTTTCGAGTGTGATGATGTCTATGATGTTTGGAATGCCTTAGTTCGGTGTTGTCCATGACTGATGCATTGATGGTGAGTTTAGTGTTGTGTGTACGCACAGGTGTTTTCGGTGTCACTTACCGTAAGTACATGGTTAGACGTTGGTTGAGACTTGTTACAGTTAGGCCGATGTATTTCATCTTGTGGGTTCCACAGTTCCCGACGGTACATTCGATACAGATAATTTAATTGGTCTGTTTCAACTTATCTCTGATCTGGTAGGGATTATTTGCCATGTCAGGAAAGATGTTTTGGGACTTTTGGTATATCAAAGATCTTAAGTTGTCTCCGTTTATCAGTGGGATTGCAGTGTTCGAGGACACTTCCGCAGCGCGGCCCAGACCGAGCTTAGCTGCCAGCGCTGGGCGCTCCGCCGCCCGCCCCCGGCGCCGTCTCCCCGACCTCACCAGCGCCGCTCTGACCGCAGGCGCTGTTTCTCGTCGCCACTGCCGCGGCAATGGCGGCCGCCACGGGCCCCGGTCCGTTCACCGCGCCCGGCCACGCCCCCGGCTACGGCTACGCGCGGCCGTACCAGTTCCAGTACGGCGTGTCCGACCCCGTCACCGGCACCGTGTTCTCGCACGAGGCGAACAGCGACAGCCAGACGGTGCTCGGCTCGTACTCGGTCGACCTGCCCGACGGCCGCACCCAGCACGTCCGCTACATCGCCGACCAGGTCGGCGACGGCGGCTACAACGTCGTCGTCACGTACGACGGCGTGGCGCAGTACCCGAAGACGGTGCCCGCGGTGCACGGGCCGGCGGCCTACGGCGCCGCTCCCGTCCACCTGCTGAAGCCCGCAGCCGCCTACACGGCCGGAGCTGGTGCCAAGACGTCAAGCCTGGCCTACGGAAAGCCGCTGGCGTACGCTCCCGCCTCTGCCTACGGTGCGGCTCCAGTGCACCACAGGGCGTCCGGCTACGCTGGTTCATCTGTCGGGGCGCCCGGCTCTGCTCACCACGCCGGGACGGGGGGCCATCACGTCCCCGCCCATTCGCACTCATCAGCTTATGAACCCAAGGCGGCCTACGCCGCTAGCGCTCCTCACACTGCTGCGCCTGCGTTCAACCATCTTTCTGCCTATAAGACATCCTCTGCTTACACGCCGTCGCCCGCCAACAAGCCGTCCTCTGCCTACAAGCCATCATCCGCCTATAAGCCGTCCGCTGCCCACAAGCCCACTTCTGCCTACGCTGCTGGTGCTTCCCACGCTGTAGCTCCGGCCTCTACGCACTCTTCCGCCTACAAGCCCTCCTCTGCATACCCTGCCGGCTCTTCTCATACTGCAGCTCCTGCCTATACGCACTCTTCCGCCTACAAACCCACCCCTGCCTACGCTGCCGGCTCTTCGCATACTGTAGCTCCTGCCTACACACATCCCTCCGTCTATGCGCCTATTTCTGCCTACACCGCTGGCGCTTCTTACCCCGCAGCGCCCGCTTACAACCCCAGCTTTGCTTATAACTCTAAGTCAGCTTACGCTGCCGGTGTTTTCCACGGCGTGGCTCCTGCCTACAGCCACCCATCCGCCTACGCTCCCGTCTCAGCATATACCGCTGGCGCTCCGCACCCCGCCATCCCCGCATACACCCACATATCCGCCTATAAGCCCATATCGACGTACGCCTCTGGTGCCCCGCACGCCGCAGCCCCTGCCTATGCTCACTCCGCTGCCTACATGCCTGAGTACTCCTACGCCAACGGAGCCGGTTACCATGCCTACTCGAACGTTTCTCCATACCATCCTGCCAACTCTTTCCACGGTGGGGCCGGCTACCACCCGGTTCGCGCCTACAGCCCCGCCCTGGCCAGCGGCCCGCACCGCGGCTATCCAGCTCCCGTCTCCGGGTACGATGGGAAGACCGCCCACAGGCTGGGCGGCGCCCACGACCAACTCGCGGCGCACGAGTCGGCGGCTGGCCACGGGTCAGCGGCATCTTACCGGCTTCAGTCCGGGCATGGCAGCCCGTCGGCACACAAACCCGTCCCGGTCCATGGCAGCCAGCCCTACTCTGAGCCTGCTCCGGCATACGCGCCATCCGCGCCGTACAAGCTTGCCTCCGCCTACGGCGATGCCTCCGCCCACCAGTCTGCCTCCGCGGGTGCTCATCCCTCCAGCTACAAGCCGGTGTCTGGCCGAGGCTCTGGCTCCTCAGCGGCTTACGGCGCGCACCCCAAGTCCAGCGTGATTATTCACGGTGCGGCGCATGGCTCCAAGCCCGCTTCCGCGCCCGCCCCACCTCTCGTCCTACGCACCCCAGGCTGCGTACCACGGCTCCCCCAGCCCGAAGACGTCGTCAGCAGCCTACGGTCACGGCGCCAGCTCTGCGCACGCCAGCCTGGGACACGGCAGCAACAGCGTCCACAGCTCTACCGGCAGCTACGGCCACAGCTCGGCGAAGGCCCACAGCTCCACCGGCAGCTACGGCCACAGCTCGGCGGAGGCCTACGGCTCCACCGGCAGCTACGACGACAGCTCTGCGGAGGCCCACGGCTCCACCGGCAGCTACGGCCATAGCCCGGCGGAGGCCCACGGCTCCACCGGCAGCTACGGCCATAGCTCGGCGGAGGCCCACGGCTCCACCGGCAGCTACGGCCACAGCTCGGCGGAGGCCCACGGCTCCACCGGCAGCTACGGCCACAGCTCGGCGGAGGCCCACGGCTCCACCGGCAGCTACGGCCACAGCTCGGCGGAAGCCCACGGCCACGGCGGCTCTCTTTCGTACGCGCCAGCTAAGCCTGTGTACAAGGCACTGTCTCCGCCCAAGAAAATCGAGTTCGTCCACGTGTATCATCCCGGGCCCTACCACAAGACGAAGTCCCATTAAGCAACCGGCTGTGTTGAGGGTCGCATGAGCACGTACATGGAGAAGAGCGTCCGCCGTCCGTGTTACTTTGTTGGATGAATGTAATATATTGCGTGGGTGTGCCGGGATGAATGTACCGCTTAGCTAAAACGCAATGTAATCAAGGCCATGGAGATGGAACGACAAGCTGTTCAGCCGTGTCGAGCAGCAGCTGTGGTTTTAAATTACGCATGGTGCATGTATTTTAACCCCGTGCGCTTGCTATGAAATACAATTTTGTCTTCGGTGCATTGATGGAGAGCAAGACACGAGCTGTGGCTCACCTCGGACCTGATCGGAATATTAATGCAGTCCAGCCCAAGTATATATAAGTATATCCAGCCCAATCAATAATCATTTCATGAGGTTATTAAATTAATGAAGGGCTTTAATCTTCTGGCGCATCTGCGTTGAACAGTAGCTGTTTGGGCTGGAAGTGGACCCACGGCCGTTTGATATTTGGCGGCACAAAACTAAGACGGACGACAGAGTTGAGCCGGACCCTGTCAAAGCAAAGCTCTCGGCGCATCGGATCTGTTCCCGCATGCATTCTTGCAATACATAGGTAGGCTTCACAACACCTCTGTCAAAATCGATGTTCAGTTCTCTTAGCAGCTGTTGCACTGCATCTGAACATCTGTTCATCATAGTACGGCTGTCGCTGCCAGCTTTCTTAAGTGTCAGTTGATGATATAAGCCAAGTACCAAGTCTTGTTTGTTTTGCTAGAAACAACAGCCATGCGCTTTCACCAATGTGTATACGTGATGGCGTGTGATTTCAGCTCGGCTTTGTTGTTGGATAGCGTATATTTGCTGTGTTCCTGATGTGAACAAAGCTCATGATGTGGTGGTAAGACCATTTTGTTTTTTTTGGCAACCATTTTTCCCACTTTGATAGCTCGACTAACTTCGATCTCACCGCGTATCCTGAGCCTGACGGATCGCCGGAGGCCTCGAGGGGGAGCAGAGCGCCTTCGATTACCAGAGTGTCCTTGGTTTGAAGTCAGACGAATGCACACCCGTCAAAAACAAGGCACCATGTCAATCTCCGTTCCCGGATTCCCGGGATTCCCTCCGTATCGTCAACAGCGCGCTCGATCGGCCCGACACGGCTCCGCGCAATAAAGTGTGGTGATTTCAGTGTCCGGACAGGAAGTCCACTCGCAGTTCGCCCAAGGCCTTTTTCGACTACTATATGGCGACTTGCATAACATTCACCAAATGGGATTTTCGACTTTCCTAGAGCCGCCAGTTTTGCGGCGGAGGACGCCCCGCCGTCCGGGGCGGTATCGCCTAGCTAGCGACCGGCCAGGGTCTGGCCAACTGACCCGGGCCTGGGAGCCGACGCGCTGGCTTGGCAGGACAGCTGAGCCGACCCATCAGTGTGACGGCGACCAGAGCCGGCCGGCTCAGCTGAGCGCCGGTCTGTCGCAGCCACCTGTTTACAGTAGTGCGGTGCTCACAGACCGTCGGGAACGCCAGGCCTGACTGACCGGTGCGAGGTGAGTGCTGTCCGTTGCAGCTTCTCCAGTGCCGGTAAGCCTGCTGTCATGGCTGTATGCTAGTCATAGCTGATGGACGCGTAATGGGTTGTACCCGGCTCATGTCCGTACCCGTGAATGCCCCTCAGTGTTTGCTTACCAGCGACGTCTTATGAGAACAGACTACATAATAACCGGCCCTGTGTCCAATGTCTTCTGGCTAGCGGCCCACACTAGTAGACTTACAGAAACCGTGAACGCCTGAAAGGACTGAGCTCCACTCAATGTTGTAAGTAAAAAGGCCTATAATGCCTTTGGACCCCAAGCTTCGCCTTTGAACCGGTTGGTTCCGGTTACCGGGCTTGACTGACCTGTGACCCGTAACCATCCGGGGCTTCACTGCCCTGTGACCAGTAACCATCCGGCTCCCCAGTGACCGGGCTTCACTGCCCTGTGACCAAACCATCCGGGCACCCCCAGTGACCGGGCTTCACTGCCCGTGACCAGTAACCATCCGGCTGCCCCCAGTGACCGGGATTCACTGCCCTGTGACCAGTAACCATCCGGCTGCCCCAGTGACCGGACTGACTGCCCTGTGACCCGTAACCATCCGGCTGCCCCAGTGACTGGATTGACTGCCCTGTAACCCGTAACCATCCGGCTGCCCCCAGTGACTGGACTGACTGCCCTGTAACCCGTAACCATCCGGCTGCCCCCAGTGACCGGACTGACTGTCCTGTGACCCGAAGCCCGGCTCCGCTGAAGGCCGGCCATGGCGCCTTCGGTGGCGGTGATCGGCGCCGGCGTGAACGGTGTGGGGGCGGCGCTGGCCGTCCAGGAGGCCGTGCCCGAGGTCAAGGTCACGATCGTCGCCGCCGAGCTGACGCCCGACACCACCGGCGACGGGTCGGCCGGCTTCTGGAGCCCGCGCTCCATCGACGGCGACCCCGTGCAGGTAATGACGCGCGGCGTCGGCAGAGGCGCAGAGGCAGGGGCGCCAGCTCGGCAGAAGCCGAGCTGGCGCCGCCTTGTACAGCTGACAAAGTCGCAGTAACACGTGACTGAGCCGCCCGCCGCGTCATTTAATGGTATGCCAGTGAGTATAGAGGGAATCTGTCATCTGGCTTGCGGTGGTAGCTGCGAGTTTGCCAAGCAGCTCGTCTCATTCTCCTTTACCGTTACGTTAAACGCCATGCAACAAGGGCCCCGTGGTACTTTTGGAACATGTTCAGCTAACCGGTATGTGATTGGTAGCCCGTTAGCTGCTATTCGCTGTGTATTGGTGACGCATTATCGAGATGGAGCCAAAGAAACAAGCTCTCATTTTGTTGTAAATAACTGTAAGAAAACTTATTCAAGAACGCCCTTGCGCCGAACAATAAATCCTGCCAGTTGTGCGTTTTGTTTGTGACCGGGAATTCTAGACCAAAAACTGTCCTGACCAAACAACACATGCTCACCTCTCACAAGTTGCAGCCCTCATGCAGAGGCTTAAACTTTATAGGTCACCGCAAAGAGAAAACCCCTGGCAAAACAAGAGATATGGAATAGATCACGAAATTAAGCCGCAGCGTTCTACGCAGCTAAAACGTTTTTTCCCCATCACAGTCCCTTTTGGCCCAAATCCCTTCAAGCAACCGACAAAGTAGCGACGGGCCAGATGACGGCGAGACAAGTTGCCTTGACCTCCACCCGACCACCGAGGTCGAGAACCTCGTGTATTCACGCCACCACCAGAGCCACTTGCCACCGGGTGGGCACACCATGGTAGCTCATGGTACGGTAATGATCCCACAGCCCCTGTCGGTCAAAGGTGGGTGCAACATTGCCCCATAGTTCGGACTGATTGGTGCGCTGCCCGCCGGGTCAGGGTCTGCGCCGTGCATAACGAGCCATGCTCAGCAAGGACTTCAATCATGATGCCGATCAGGAGAACAATGCATGCCACGTTATCATAAGAATCGCGGTTGATCGCAACAATTGCAGTTAATAACCGATGGATAATTCAGCTCCGCGCCGTGATTGCCTCAGTTTAAAGCAACCGTGGTCAAAGAGAAAAGAAATTGCTTTGGCGTCATTGCATCACGTTTACATTTTGTCGACGATCCACATGTGATGGAACATTTCTGTACTATCAGAACCTATTCAGCAACATTCGCCATGACATTGCGCTATGCTGTAGAGAGTTGGAATGTTATCTACACCGTCTTTTTAGTAGGTACATATTTGGCGGACTATGGGCGCAAAAGCCAAAGGCCTATGATGTACCTTGGTATATCGGCTAGGCTTGCCGCTTCTTAATTTCACGTACTTTTTCTTTCCGTCCATACACAACACCGCATTTCGTTTTGCATATCCGCGTTCGTTTCACGTGTAAGCTCCGCGCCTGCTCTGGGCTGGCCTCCCCAGCCTCCGTCCGCCTCCTCGAGCTCCCCGCGGCTCCCCGCCCGCAGATCACCTCCTGGGGCCAGCGGACGCACGACTTCCTGCACCAGCTGTGGCTGGATGGCCAGTGTCCGGGCGTCGGCGTCCTGCCCGGCTACGACGTGGCGGATCAGCTGGAAGTGCCCTACTACAGCGCCGTCCCCTTCGCCTACGAGGTGATGAGTGAGCGCGCGCTGCGTGAGGCGGGCCACGCCGGCAAGCAGGGCCACCAGTACGTCACCCTGTACGCCGAGCCGACCAAGATGCTACCTTTCCTGATGGAGCGCTTCCTCGCGCGCGGCGGGCGCGTGCTTCGCGCGAAAGTCGAGCGGCTCGATCAGCTGGCCGGCTATGACGTCATCGTCAACTGCAGCGGGCTGGGCGCGCGTGACCTCGTCGGCGACGACAAGGTCATGCCGGTGCGCGGCCAGGTGGTCAAGGCGGCGGCGCCGGCCGTCAAGGCGGCCAAGTTCGACTTCCCGGCCACGTACGTGATTCCCAACGATGACGTCGTGGTGCTGGGCGGCACGGCGCAGCGCGGCGACTGGCGGCGCCAGGTGGACCCGGCCGACACGGAGCGCATCCTGGCCGGCTGCCGGCGCTGGATCCCGAGCCTGGGCGCGGCACTGACCCAGCGCGTCTGGGCCGGGCTGCGGCCGTACCGGCGCGGCGGCGTCAGGCTGGAGACGGAGCGGCGCGCCGTGGCCGGCCGCCTCGTGCCCGTGGTGCACAACTACGGCCACGGTGGCTCGGGCGTCACCCTCTTCTGGGGCTGCGCGCTGGATGTGGCGGAGCTGGTCAGACGGGAGGTGGCGGGTGAGGCGCGGGCCAGCAGCAAGCTGTAGTCGCCCGGCGGTGACCACGGGCTGAGGGCTCAGCAGGGAGGGACCGCTAATACTGCTGCTGGCATTCAGTACCGTAAACGGCCAGAGCCAACAGAGGTGGGAAAGAAGCGGGCCTCCCAAGCAAGTTTGAGGCTGTGTATTATTAAAAGGACAGCAATTTATCTGTTTCGGTCCCAAGTATCCAGGGGAAAAGGGCAGGTGGGACATTTCCCCAATCTTCATGAACGTGGGTGGACTGGCACGCATTGCTCCTGAGCAGTGACGCGGCGACGCTGCGACAATCAGTGCGTTTGTGTCGTTGGTGCAATACAAAGTGTATTCGGTTCATCAATGAGTTTTGGCCCAAATGAGGCCAATAATAGACGCGAATAAGCCGGCCGGGAAAACATTTAGCTTATTGCTAAGAACGGGGAGATATATATAATATATATTATATATATATATATATATATATATATATATGAATAAAGCATAGATGAAATATTCGGAAGGAAATATAATATATAATATAATATATATTATAATATATATATGCATAGATACGCATCATGAATACTCGGGCCATAATTGCAGGCAAAAGTAAATTTCGTCGAAAACGTTTGGCCGGTTTCCTATCTGGGTGACTTGTATATCAATAAGTATATTCGCTGCCCACGCTATTGAAGTGTATCCCACACGGGCAGTCACTCAGGTGGCAGCAAACCATTTTTGAAGCGTTAGGAAGCGAACGCGGACATGGGTGACAGCGCCCCTGGCGGCGGACTTTGTCCGTATCTTTGTGTGTGCAAAGCATTCATCTGTTCGTTTGAGTTAAAAACGACGTGGTATACGCAAACAACCGCAAAAGATGCCTTGAACACGGAAATTGTTCATCAATTACCACAAGCAAATATACATTCTGCACGTAGATGTCGTCGTACGATGAATATAGATGAAATGAAATAAAATACGATGAATTTGATGAATATCGTCCAAGTACGCTGCCGGTGAGAGTACGCCGAAAACTCAGCCCTGAGACCTTTTGCAGGCTGTAACGTGCGAGATGATTCGGAATCGTTAAGTGTTCACCATGCGCAGTTAAGCCAAGACCCGGAGAAGCGCTTCCTTCAGCCACAATCGGCCTTGAGAGAAAATTGGTTCGACTTTAGATTTTTATAAATTTTACATACATCTTCATAACAAGGCAAACCGTGATTTTCTTACGTTTGTGAACAAATATGGTGGGCCTGTGCGCTTTTAACCCCGGTATAAGTGTTTGATTCGCTGTAAGTTTGTTTGTATGGGAAAGTTATTTTTCGCAATACCCCCATTTCTATTACACCACTTATATCTAGCCACACACTTAAACACCCAGGTACGCATTTTCCTCGAATTGCGCCATTAGAGCAGCTTTACTTGAACATTTGTTTGGAACTATGCGTTAATTCCTTGCGACAACTGCAACATATGTATTCGACCGGCAGGGGTGCGAATCTCCCCTTATTTGTAACTGGGCGTGGCGACGAAGCGTTCTGTGCAGCGCCACGCCTGACTAGCTTTCCGGCATCAAGTTGACTTCTGTGTTGTTTGTGAAAACTTCAACCGTCGCAGGTCAGGTCACCAACCCAGATCGGATCATACAGTTCAAACACTAGGAAAGTTGACCTCGTGTCGCTTTTGAGGGAGAGCATGTTGGTGTGAGGAGTGATCGTAAACGATCAGGATTTTGTGTTGCAACGAAGGGCCAAATATCTAGGATGTCTTAAAATATTCATGACCGTTGACCCGAGGCAGGTCCAATTTTTCTCCTATTTATGTCTCGGTTACTTCTATCGATTTGCTCCTGCATTCGTACTTGTGTCTTGCTACGAGTACGGTCAATAACACAATCCGGTAACACCATCCATGAGAGAACTAAGCACAAAAACATGCTTGATCGTAGCTTTAGGCCTATGACCGCTTAACACCCGGCGTCCACGATATGGTAAAGATACATAATGTATTGCTGCATGTGGAGAAAAATAATCACCAACTACGAACTCAGCATTAAAAATACACGTCTAACCTATGACTATCGTTTCAAGCTATTACGACATATGGTGCCACAGCACTGATCCAACGCTGAAAACAACTACGCACGCTCCCTTGCATTGATGAAACCTCTCCGTCGATGCCCCATTTCCCTTTGCGATGATGCGCAATTAATGATAAGGTACGACCGGCGCAGTCGTCAGTTGCCAAAACCTCTCCATGTTTGACTTGAGGCGCATGTGCAAGATCCGCCATTCTCTTGAAGCACGGAGGAGCAACAGCGATCTGTGTATTGAATGACGCGAGAACTACGGCAAAGGCATCACTTGATCACCACTCTCTGCCATTCACGACTCCCCTGCCACTGCACTGGCTACACCGTTGATTATCAGCAGTACTGAGACGCAAATAAACACAAGCTTGCAGGCTGCGAAGCGTTCGACACATGTACACCACCCGGCCCTGTCTGTCCTCACACTGCCACACGGTTTGAAAGAATAAGGCGACCACCATGCTCCTGCATGTACTGTCTTATGTGTAAGTGGTTATTTGAACAAGAAGCATTTTTGCTCGCGAAGAATTTACATTGCCGACCCCTAATGTTCCGACAATGACATCAAATGCGCATGATTGCTCTCGCAGCGCACGACTTAAGGTATTTGCAATGGGCGCTGTAACATTACAGATTGCTGCGGAAGCCGTCACGTTACCGTTGGGTGACACGCCAATGGGACATCAACGGAATGTAATGAATCGGACAAGTGCACTGTGCTTGCAGCTTATAGCCTGGTGGTAACGCTATCGAGTGCGCAGAGTCGTACCTTTTAATCGCCAATGATCATAAGTATTGTTCGCTTGCCGTCGTATACTGGCCATAATGCTACAGGCAGTCCGGTTGCAGTTAGCAATGGCTTTCAATGACTTATTGAAACAAAGGTGGTCATGTTGGTGATTTGAATAAGATAGTTCTCCGGTTATGGCATGGTATGCGTATGGTCGTACCCGCGGCGCGTGACTAAAGGTATCAAAGGGAGGGATTGTTCCACATTTCGATGTGGTTTTGAAAGGAAGATATTGAAGATTTTAAAGATCTGGTAAAGACTGCTGGTGGCAGTCAGCGTATTATCAGTATCAGTATTAGTATATGGGATACCAAGCACGTAGTGGCTATTATGGCTTATGTCATGAACGTGCAGTATGAAAAGATACGCATAGCAGTTCTATGAGTGCACTGTGGGCCGGATCAGATCAGTGATCAGTAGTTAAGATCACTTCGAGTATGGCGGTCTTAAACGCGCTCAGTGTTTTGTCATCTCGGACGTACGATGGCAGGCGGTTCCAGGCAGCTGCAGCTCTGTGCGAACACGCCCTTTGTGTGGTAGCCAGCCGGAGTCTGCGCAGGTGCAGACTACCTCTGTCTGGGGCGCGCGCCTCTCGGGTCGAAACAGCGGACCGTGAGGCAAGAAGCGCAGACCTCGCGAAACGCACCTACCTCCGTCAGCGCCCTGAACACTTCAGTCACGCCGCGGTGCAACCACCGGGACATCGATCCTCGGTCATACCAGGCAGTTTACCACCGGAGTTACATGGTAGTGCTTTTTGGAGCCCTAATTACCCTTGCAGAAAAGTTGGTCGTTCTTATAATGTTGTGTAGTTGGCTAGTTGACTCTCGGTCGCCCCACCCCACACGCACAGGCAGTGCGTGTTATGGCGGAATAATTTACGCCAGTAGGAAACCTTGAGAAGGTCTGAAGTAAAGCGATGACGGGATCTGTGCAGAGAAACAAGGATATCATCGCATTTTTTCACTTCGAAAAATTAAACTCGGATATCATTCGGTGCAGTTTATAGCTCTTCTTAAGACCTAGGCCCCTCTAATTTCTGATCTAAACGCCCGCAAAGATAGGAGACTATTTCTGGGAGAGTATTTGAAGGTCACCTTGACGTTCAATGACGTCGTAATAACTCCATTCAAATCCTGTCATTCCATCAGCCATGCGGTGATCGAGGCCAAGACAAATATAATGACCAAGTCGTTCATATCTGGTGTTCGTGAGCGCGATTTCAGATAAAATGACCATCAATTGGATCTCAATCAATGTTGTGCATGGTAAGATGACGTAATCAGGCAGTGATTTATCGAGGAGCATATGTACATAACGGATAAATGGTGCTGTCTAGAGCAAGCTTATTCGCTTAAAAGTATACCAATAGGTATAAGTAAGCTTGTTTCATCATATCTGATGCTTGCTTCAATATCTTCAACTGTGAAACACTCCCGTTAAGTGTTCGCCGGTAACTTTGCAAACCGCGGCTGAGGCTGTCACATCAGCATTGAGCGACACGCTATCCGGGGCGGGAGGAGGGGGGGGGGGGGGGGGGCGGGGGGCCGACCGAATTAAGTCTAGGCGTAATCAAACAAGTGTGCTGTACTCATGGCTGATAGACCTATGCCAGCGCTATCGTACGCACAAGAGCGCGCTCTTCGGGTGTTATTACAAATACTATTCTGGTCCGCCGTACTCTGGACACAGCGCTACGGGCAGGCCACCGCAGTTACCAATGCATCATCAAGAGGTAATTATATCAAACAGGTCGCGTTGGCAGATGTGTAGGTTGTGTTCCTGTCCGCTAGTGCTTTCACGATGGTATCGTGTGTGTGTGGTCGCATCATCCGGGCAAGACTAAAAGTTTACTGTGAGCCGTAACTTTCTGACCCGCCAGCATTGAACAGGGAGCTGTCTCTGTTCCACCAAAATGGAAATAGGGATTGGAAAAGTGTATTGTACTGGATGTTGATGGCCCTATACCAGCGCTATGGAATGCATACGGCTGCACTCATCGCGCTTAATAACCATGTTTTTCCGTGCCGTAGTACTCTGAGCGTCACACTATGGCCAGGCTGGCAGCAGTTAACAATGCACTGTCAATGTGCAATTTGAACACAACAGGCCATGTTTTCCGAATGGCGATCTACTTTCTCAGAATGATGCCATTCTGTACCTGGTCTTACCCGCCGCACGCAACTGAATGTATATTAAATTTGGCGTCGTACTATTTCGAATCGGCTCTGCGGCTGGCGCTCCAGCACTAAATGTGACACTGTCCGGGTGTCCACCGAATAAAACGGATGCCTCGATCGCACGAGTGTGTTGTTCTTACAGCTGACAGCCTAACAGAGGCGATGTTGAATGCACTCAGTCGCAATCTTCGCATGCGAGCTGGTTTTTTTTTCTTGCCGCCCTTTTCTGGTTATCACATTATCGGCGCACCGGCCGCAGTCAACAATGCTTTTCGTAAAAACGTCATGTACGATGGATAGTTTTCATTGACGGCCAATAAAAGTCACAAAATGACATCGCACGCACATGGTCGCATCTGCCGTGCACAACTTAAAGTGTTTTGAATTGGGCGCCACAACTTCGCAAATCGCCGCTTCGGCCGACTCGCCAGCATTGAGTGAGACATTGTCGGGCGGTCAGCCAAATAAGTTGGACTCCCTAACCGGACATGTTCGTTGTAATGGCAGCCGACAGCCCTGTACCAACGTCATGGAATGCACGTAGTTCCACTCTGCAGACGAATATAACTTTTTCACCGGCCGTCGCATTCCGCCTTTTGCGCTACGGGCTGGCCCGCACCAGCTAGCAGTGCACCTTCGAGGGGTGATCGAATAAAAGTGTGCACATCTTAGCACCCAAATCACACGAATAAAAACATTTTGGGCTGCACGCCGTAGCAATGCGGACCTCCGCTGGTGCCGTTCCGTGACAAGGGCGGGACTTCCCTCGGGAACCGGACCTCGCGGGGTGGACGGAATTGAACAATTTACGTATCGGAGAGGTGTTTTGTTCTGGTCGCCGAAATCCTTATTTCGGAAGCACACAGTCTCACTCGCACTTACAATTATAGGAATATTTCCCGAGTCGCCGTATTATGAAAGGGTCAGAGCCTTAACGGATGGTTTGAACCAAAAAAGGTCGTGCCGTCCGATGCCGTCCAAGCGGCGATTTCCCTGTCCGGCCGATAGTGCTCCTGCGATGACTTCGCTTGCACATGGCTGCATCCGCCGTGCACATCTCAAGGTATTTTAATTTGGACGTTTTAGCGTTGCAACTGGCTGTGGTAAGCGTCCCGCCATCACGGAGTGAGACACTGTCGATGGATCAATCAAATTCAACGGATGCCGTAATCGAACAACTTTGTAATGCTCACAGCTGATGACCTGAAGGCAGCTCTATCGAATGCACGCGCTTGCACTGTTCTCGTGTAGTTGTAGGTACTTTCCCCGGGCCGCTGTGTTTTGACCACCATGCCACGGGCAGGCCGTCCGCAGTTACCAATGCACCGTCAAGGGCTGATTCAAATACAAAGGGCCATGTCGCCGCCCGAAGGACGGTTTACTTTGCCGCGGATGGTGGTCCCAGAATGGCACCGTTTGTACGTGATGGCACTCGTTGCACACGGAAATTATTTTGCAATTTAACGCCGTAACTTGTCGAATCGCTGCTGTAGCCGCTGATGGAAGCTCTCTCCAATGCAAGCAGTTTCACTTTTTGCTAGAGATTATGCGTATTTTTTCGGGCCACTGGATGCTGGCCATCACGTTACGGGTGGGCCGGCCACAGTGAACAAAGCGCTGAGAGAAACTGCACCGCCAACGCGTTGTGAGGCCCCCTCCCTCATCCCAGAAAGTATACAATATGAGGCCCTTGCTTGCCAATGCAGATCGTTGCTGTTATTGTTGGCTGAATGCCGAGATCAGTTAGCACGATCATTTTTGCGCTTCATAAGTACCTCAAAAACATGCACGATCCCAAACTATGACGGGATTTTCTGCGGCGAACTGGCACTAAAAAAACAAACACTAGAAAGACCTGGCTTCAAAGATACAGCAGTATCTGACAAAACAGCACAGGCGGTGTCCGACAGATGACCAGCTGTCCCACTCCTAGCGTCACCTAGGCAGCTGGATTTATCCTAAGGTTCACTAACTCGTCAAGAGATGTCACATGGAGCTGCTACTTTTTGTTCCTAGATGGCAGCAGGTGGTGTCGCTTACCGCAGTGTTTACGGCACGTCTGCGCGGGGCCGGCAAACGACTGGGACCAGTGTCCCGGGGGCTGCGGGTCGGAAGGGACGGTGCGTGCTAGCGAAAGGCCGATCCTTGGGAAAAGCAAGCTTCCTGCAGCGTGGATGGCTGGATAAGAGGCGAAGTGAATATTTGGACGGTACCGGCGAGGAACGTCAAGGTAAGCGCCTTACAACATGGGAGACTGGTGCTGGAGTACTGCTAAGTAGTGTCGGCACACCATAAGCTTTTGTGAAATTTGCCTCGCCGTTTGGTGTGCTTATCAAGCTATTGGATCTTACTCACTTTAGAGTCCTACGTAACCTGAGAATTAGGAAGATACGATTTCCGTATTGTTTACAATTTAAAAAAGAGATCGACGCTGTACTGGTAACGACCAGAATGCAGAAAAACCGGCCAAACGTTCCTAGCTCCTAGCGTTCCTAACGTATATATACGGTACGCATATATCTGCCGTCTTTCAATGCATTCAACGCACCCTTACACCGCCCAGTGCCGGTAAAGTGCCGATGTAAGGCCATCCGGGACATCAATTCAAAACCTGCAGCATCACCGGTGCTACTTCAGTTCCGGTCACAGGCACTACGGTACCGACGTCATGCACCTTCGGAATGCGCCTACACGCCCGCATCATAGTGTTAATGACTGGGGAGTGAATATGACATCAGTGACATGCTCGTGCCCAAGTTGCAACGGGATTATCTACACGGGATTAGCATGTCGGGAGTGATGTCAATCCAGTTGAAAAAGATGCCCTGAAAAATGTCTGCAGCTCACTTCCCATTTCTTTGAATGGTCTTGTTTGATCACACGCAGCCCAGCTTCATCATCAGTGCAGTGGTACCCCGATTCCCAAAAACATCTCACTCTCATCTTCGTCTCCCGTCCAAAATGCCTTCGTCACTCCGTACTCGATCACGCTGCTACGACCTCCAATCCAGCGGAATGCCGCGCTAGTGACTCGGGATCGTACGTGAAGCCCCGCGGTGCATACCTCATAATCCATGAGATGCATCTAACCGTCAAAGTAATAACTAATGTTCTGTAATAAGAACAGATATCATCAGCTGCATGCCGATGATTAAAGACATCTGAAACAGGCTAGAAATGAGCAACGAGCTGTCAGCCTCAAGCCATCTACTGGCTGTAGATGACTCGCAAGTGCTGGAGACCCGTAGGTGGCTTGAGACTAAAGGTTGGTTCGTTTTGGGCTTGTTTCAGGTGTCTGCAATGTAATCATTGCCGTATAGTTGATAATCTTTGTTCTTATCGCAGTCTTTACAAGCATGCCAGACACCGCACGCATCATAGAACTAATATTTTGTTTTGGCAAAAAAGCTTTACGATTTTGTTGGCAGATTCAGCGACGTTACATGCTTGAATCCCACGCCTTGCGATACAAGAACTTCACATAGAATTAACTGCATCGCACGTTAACATTGCAGCTGGTATGGTTACTGAGTGTCTGACGTATTCCTGAGGCAAACCACCAAGTCATGTGCGTCCGTATGCTGACCCTATGCATATCCACAGCAAGCTAAATGCCAACTCGGGAGAAAAGGCACATCTTAAGCACGGAGTTCGTAGTGCGAAAGGACGTTGAATATGATGTAGAAACAAGTTATTAATGGGAAGATACAATATCTAGATCTATGACCTGCCTGCACCCCGTGCGCTGTTCTCTTGATGACACCGCAATGGGCACTTTTCATCCGGAACCCAAGCTTTTATGCTTGCGTTTTTTTGTCTTCCCCTTACTTCCTTTCCCTACCCTCCTTGTTTTTATCTGAATTACCACTTCTCGTCAAGACTACCTCCATGATAATCCGAACATACAGCTGAAACTACTGTTTTGCCTTAGCACCGCTTGCGACTTAATGTGTGCTCTCCGTATGCCGCACAAGTGCTCAGTCCTGCTGACGAGGGGACAAACGTATGCCGCACAAGTGCTCAGTCCTGCTGGCGAGGGAACGAGCGATCGCTTTTCTCCATCCGCTGGTGTTTGGGGCTGGTGGGTTGCAGAGGCCGCGGGTTCAGCTTGGTCAGCGTGCGGTACGCCCCACGGCCTTTGCTGCAGTCGGAGCTGGCTCACTGGTGCCTGATTCCTGCTTGCTGCAAATAGGCCGGCCGTATTCGAAGCCAAGTCATTACGGCGGTGAAGAATGTTATTCGTGCGCATGGCAGCACATATGTGTGTGTCGAAGGCACGAAATAAAAAAGTCTGAAATAAGGACCTAGCCAAATGTGCCGCGGTGTAAGCGCCGGCGCAGACTCCACGGCGCCGTTGCGGCGTGGAGAAACCGAGCGTTACATCTCAGTGTTATGTCAGATCTCGTAATATCCCCCTGCGTGTGCTGTCAACATCATCGCGCCGCTCACCACTTCTGCTCACACCTCGTCAGCCGCCAGATGGTACCCAACGCCTGGAATCGCCCGGGAGCTTTCTCTACGTGACTCGGAGAGGGCCTGTCGGACCCAATTCACCCGCCCAGCCGAGAGCTGCCTAACCCAGCGATCGGCTCGTCTGCCAGTGCTACGACCCGACGGGGCGTTGAACTCCTTGACGGCGGCCGCTGCCTTCCGTTCGGTCGTTAAAGTCTCGCGGAGGCCGGCCCGTCTGGCGCCGTTTGAATCAACCGGGCAGGGGCCGGCGGATTTGGTTGGCTGCCTCGACCGGTCCGTTATCGCAGGGAAACAGCCGCTCCCGTGATGGGTGATGCAGATCAGCTGCCTTCCGTGACGGGTGCTGCAGGTCAGCTGCCTTCCGTGGCGGATGCTGCAGGTCAGCTGCCTCCCGTGACGGGTGCGGCAGTTCAGCTGCCTCCCGTGGCGGGTGCTGCAAATCAGCTGCCTCCCGTGACGGGTGCTGCAGGTCAGCTGCCTTCCCTAACGGGTGCTGCGGCTCAGCAGCTGCAGGGTGGTAGAATGATTTCATGACATTCGGCGGGATTTTCTGCACTTTTATCGCATTCTTAGGTTTTTAGGCGGGAAAAATCAATGCAAACTCACCCACGAAGACTTAAAGATTTGAACTGTCGAAGCATGCGTATGTCGTTGATGTGACAGCTGTGGTAAGGAAAAAACATGTCACTAAAAGTTTGTGCTTCTCCTAAGAGAGATAAAATGATCTGTGACCGCAAGATGCCCTTCATCCTTTTGAACGTTCATAATATCCTGTTGCCAGTCATTACAGACCGCGTCGCATGCTCCGGCGGGCATTTAAGATGGAAAACACCCAGCTGTTTGGCGTTCAGAACTGGCATGAGCCGAGAGCTGTTTATGCATACATTTACCGATACAATCTGGGCATTCATGCGCCTACGGACCACGCACACCTGCGGCAAAACAGCGGCGTCATTGTGCTGGAGCGACTCGAGAACACGGCCCACTGTTTTGTCTCGCAAGTCGACAGGAGCACACAGTGCATAGCAGTTGATCTGCGAGGCCCCAGCCAGGGTCGGCGTGGGATGACGGGTCGTTGTCCACTGGCGGGCCGCGTCAGCGTTCTCTGTGGACAGGCTGCCAGCAGGGCCATTGTGGGCTGGCTGAGGCCGGTCTTCGGCGCGAGGCGGCGCTTCAGGGCCCTTATGGGCTGGCTGGGGCCGGTCCTCGGCATGAGGCGGGTGCTTCAGGCTGATGCATAATTCACACGTGTGTGGCGATACACGGCGGCCGCTGCGGCCCTGGGCCAATGCCTCTCGAGGTCTGTAGCCCGCCAGCCGAAATCCGGCCCTCTCTGACCCATGTGACCGTCAGAAGACAGCGCCGCTTGACACCTGCGAGTCATGGCCGAATTCCTCTAAATCGCTGTGTCTAGTGTAAGCCTCCAGATCAGAGGGGGGCGTGGCCCCCATGCCCTCTTCGGCTACGCCAAACAAACCAGGAGCGCGGTTGGGCTGGTCTGAGCTGTCGTGCCGCCTGCCCCGGCCCGGAAAGCGAACCTGCTCTTGTATTCAGGTGCCAGAGCTGGCAGAATACCCCTGTCTGGTCCACACGAGATCTTCTAATGAATGTCACTCTGGTATGCGCGGCGTCAGTGTGAAAATCCAATCATTCGGCATCCGAGCCCAATGTTAAGCTCCCAAGTGAGCGCAGACTGGCATGACGAACGCGGTTAGTTTGGGCAGACCTCGTCAGTTAATTATCAGATTGTTGGTTCAACCTATTACCTTGTTCGTCGGCGGTGTCTGACTGGCCTCGTTTGTCGTCCAGTCGAAACATCTCTACAAACCTTTTCAATAATATTTATGTTGGGATTCATAGCCAAACCGTGGCCAACTGGTCTCTTAGATTTGTATGTTAAATGACAGGATTCATCAAGGTTTTCGTCAAACTCAAGTAAAACATAATTACGTAAGCTGCTCAGTGTATTAGCGAGGACAATTATTCACATGGCTAAGACAGCAGTAATAGCCTTATTCCTCGGAGAAAAAACAGGAGAATGGAGATATAGATATAGCTGAGTTCGACCGCCGGCTATATATCTCTGTATCCATTCTCCTGGTTTTTCTCTGCGGAGTAAAGCTATTACTACTGTCTTATCAAACAAAACGGAGCTGTAGTGCAGCCCGTGACACTCATGGGTGTCGCGCGTCGCCTGTAACTTGTCTTCGCATTTCTCTTGCCCAACCGACCAGGCGAGATCGCGTCTTTGTCACGAAGTAGTTCAGGGCCCACCTGAGCGTCGACGGCCGCTCCCATGCGTGGCGCCGACTTCGGCGGCGGCCTCGCGAGGACCCAGCCGAGGACGACGACATTAATCAGCGGGCCGGCGCCGCTTGCACCAAGACTACCCCGCCGACGGCCGAGCACGGCCCGCCGTTGGTATGCCCGAGCTGGGAGAACGAGCCAGGTCAGACGGAGCCGGATCAAAGGGGAGCCGGTCAGCACCGGTGAGGTCAGGGAGGGTCATATCAAGGCGGGATCGATCGCACTATGGTCTGCCCGCCCCGTTCTGAGTGGGCGGGCCGCCGGTTAGAGGCCTAGGTCGGAGCTGATCAGGCCACGCCGGGGCTCGCGCAGCCTTCTCAGCGGTCGCACCAGGCCCGCCGGCTTGTGTAATGTCTTCAGACACCTCAACGCCGGATGGCTGCGGTTATTAATGCGGCGGCCTCACGATAAACGGCGCAGGAATTTTCACCGATTGTCCGCCGAAACCGGGTCAGCATTGTTTTTGTGAGCTCCCCAAGGTCGTGCGGGATCGGGCGGGCAGCTGGCGCTGAAGAAGCGCTCTGCTGGCCGACGTCTTCAGAAGATTAGCCATTGTATTGGTGCCGTTTTGCATAAGGCAGAATAATTTCCCGTGATAGTATGCAAACGAAAGGCCTGGGCAATGACGCCATGAGGTGTCCGCTCGTCCCACGTCTGTACGACACAGTGACCTGAGGATCACAGCCTGCTGCAGGCTTCTGAACCGATCGGGTTTCGACACATTCTAGGTTTTGACTTTGATGATTCATGCTACACCTTGATTTTAGAATCAGCGTTTTTCTGCGGGTCTTGTGAAGTAATGGATTCAGCGGAGCCGTATGTTCTTCCATGTTATTGTCATTCACCGCCATACCTTAAAACATGAGACGATATCCTGTCATGCTAATCTCATGCGTTTATCAGATAACTTTGACATGTAGAACGTGGCAGTGATGTTGAACATTCCGAAACGTCACTTCATGAAAACAGTCCACGCATAATAACACGCCTTGAGGACTGCCGGTAGGCTTAGGTTACTAAGCCTCAGCCTCATGTCTTCAGGCAGCCTGTCAGGCTTCTGAATATCGGGTTTTAACTCTGTCATCAGGCAGTCAGGGGTATGTGGTGGTCTTGGCCCGGAACTTGTCCTGTCCGGCAGCCGTGCGTTGGAGCTGCACCCGTCAGGCAGCTGTATGTTGGAGCTGCACAGGCGCTAACCCGTCAGGCAGCTGTATGTTGGAGCTGCACCCGTCAGGCAGCTGTATGTTGGAGCTGCACCCGTCAGGCAGTCGTACGTCTGGTCGGAGCTGCGCCCGTCCAGCAGCCGTATGTCTGGTCGGAGCTGCACCTGTCCGGGAGCCGTGCGTTAGAGCTACGCTTGTCCAGCAGCCGTATGTCTGGTCGGAGCTGCGCCTGTCAGGCAGCCGTACGTCTGGTAGGAGCTGCTCCTGTCCGGCAGCCGTAAGTCTGGTCGGAGTTGCGCCCGTCCAGCAGCCGTATGTCTGGTCGGAGCTGCACCTGTCCGGGAGCCGTATGTCTGGTCGGAGCTGCGCCTGTCAGGCGGCCGTACGTCTGGTAGGAGCTGCTCCTGTCCGGTAGCTGTATGTCTGATCGGAGCTGCGCCTGTCAGGCAGCCGTACAGCTGGTCGGAGCTGCACCTGTCCGGCAACCGTATGTCTGGTCGGAGCTGTGCCCGTCCAGCAGCTGCGCGTCAGAGCTGTGCCCGTCCAGCAGCCGCACGTCAGAGCTGCGTCCGTCCAGCAGCCGTACGTCTGAGCTGCGCCTTCCGGCAGCCGTACGTCTGAGCTGCGCCTGTCCGGCAGCCGTATGTCTGAGCTGCGCCTGTCCGGCCGCCGTATGTCTGGTTGGAGCTGCGTCCGTCAGGCAGCCGGTCGTAAAAGCCGGGAGGTGGGGCCGTCGGAGGCGGGCTGGGGGCGTTTTTACGGGGCGCCGGCGCTGCCGCCCTCTGCCGGCACCGAATTAGCATCAGTAAAGTCCCGCTCAACTCGCCGCAGTGCCCCGCCGCCCACTGTCAGACGGAGCACGTCCTGCTGGCGGGCGTGCCGCCGTGATCGGGCAGCAGCAGCAGCCGGCAGCGGCCGTCCAGGCACGGCCAGGCGTCGTCCTCCGCCCCTGCTCGTGGATTGCCATGCGGTCCTGCCAGGTGGGGACGTGCCATGCCGAGGACGACTGGGTGGACCGAGATGGATGGAGATTTTATGCAGAGCGTGGGTCGTCGGGTCAAGGTGCGGGTGTTTCAAATGACTGGGTGGGTAGTGATTAACTTAAAGGCGTTATAAGAATAGCATTTCATGCTACCATAAGCAGCATGACACCCATAACTCTCCATGACAAAAAGTCACCAATTGGTCGGGGTCCTTCGGAGGAGATCTTTACGACGTACTCAGCTGCTGAGGCTGTATCGCGTTAAGTGTCTTTGACAGTGGAAGCAAAACAACCACGTTGGCTCCGGTACACTTACATACCCATGAACTAGAAACTAATGGCAACACCTTGGCTTATACGCATTTGTTGTCATTACTTGTTTTTACTGGTGCCAGTCTTGTTT
The DNA here is from genome assembly GCF_011947565.3 of Pollicipes pollicipes. Classification (NCBI taxonomy): domain Eukaryota; kingdom Metazoa; phylum Arthropoda; class Thecostraca; order Pollicipedomorpha; family Pollicipedidae; genus Pollicipes; species Pollicipes pollicipes. The sequence goes on from NW_023596461.1 coordinate 24,996,446, forward strand.
GCGCTGAATTGGTGTGAGTGATTTCACACGCAGAAATAAATGAAGAGTTCAGAGCTAGAGTTGTTTGGCTAGAGTTTGGAGCTGGTGCGGTGCGTATGCCCGATATATCCAGAGGACCGGCTGTGATTGCCGCGGTAGGGGCCCGACAGCCCACTGGTGGGCGAGTATTCAGCTTGGAAGGCGTCCATTGTGGCCACAGGCAGCCATCCATCTATACCCACTCATTCTCTGTCCGTCCCGCTGTGGTGGGGCCCATCAGATCGGGTCGGCCAGTTCAGCTGAAATGGGAGCAGCTGCTCAGCTGGCAGTGCCTCAGATCAGATCAGGGCGCCTCCGAGCAGGTCAGAGTGTTTCAGATCGCATCAGCGTGCCGCAGGTCAGGTCAGGTCGGCTCCGGTTGCCGCCTCAGGCCGCCCCAGTGGTGAGCTGGGGCGGCCTGACGGTGCTGACCTGGGCGAGTGACTTCTCGGCCCGTCTCGTGCCAGTCCGCTGGTGAGCTGGGACGGTCTGACGGTCCTGATCTGAATGGTAGTCTCTTGCCAGTTCGGTTAGTGCCAGCTCGCTGGTGAGCTGGGACGGTCTGACGGCCCTGATCTGAAAGGTGGTCTCTCACCAGTCCGGCTCGTGCCAGCTCGCTGCAGACCGAGCTGCTGACTGCTAAACAGCTCGACGGTGCAACAAACCTGACGTCACGGGCTCCTCGGAGTTCTAGAGAGGAGTTTGCAGTTGCCAAGAGCTGTTGGTGTTATTCGGAACTTGCGGTGTGTCGGCAAGGCACACCGCAAGTTCTGGAGGTAAAATATGGATAACGTATTAGAGACAGACATATACAGCGTTTCCATGCGGTTAGTGTATTTCTGTGCTATGGTTGTCCCACAGCCTTGAGAGTAAGCACGTCTGAGCGGGCCGTTTATCCTCAAGCCATGAACTCCCATAACTGCCGTGAGCGATTCTTATCGCGTCGCACAGCTGTCTCACATGTGCGGGCTGACCTAAAGAGGCACGGACGACCCACCGTTTGTGAAACCTTGCGCATGGAAATGATCATAGACCAGCCGTTAACAAGCCTGGAGACGTGTACCTAACACCAGGCAATGTTTCATATAATTGCGCTGCACGAAGGCCTAATTGCCATGTTCTTCCCTCAACAAGATGAGTGGATGAAAACTACGTGCTCAACTGCAGTCGTAGGTACCGATTGGGTGGAAGTCATTCATATCATACATGAAGATTTCGCACAGGAACCACCGAATGCCCAGTGTCATCCCGTCATAATGCATTCGCAATAAATTTCATCAGCAGGTAAAGGGGCAATGCAGCGCCCGTCCAAACTTTCCGCAGGCTCTGCGGCTGGCAAACACCTCTGAGTCTAAGTTCACGCATGCTGATAAGCCGAAAATATCGCCATCGTGCACATTTATCGCTCAGGGCAATTCTCACGGCACAGCTATCAGGATCTCAAACTGAAATCAGCACGAAGCCTAAGAATCGAGATTCCCAATCGATCATCAGCAGCCGCGCCACGTTAAGGCCGTCCAGACGAGCAGGTCCTTTCAGAAATGTTTCCCGCTGCGAACAGCTCAATGCCCGATCACGAACCAGACCGCAAGCAATCGACCACAAGCGAGGCAAGCGGCAGCCAGGGAGCATTCGCCACGCGCGCGTCTCTCCCTGACGGTGGAAAGTGCCGCCGTTGCCCAGCAGCCGGTCGTCTGCGGCCGGCGGCGCGCGCCGCGCTGGCGCGCCGCCAGCCGACGCTGCTCGGCAGGCGCCGGCGGGAGGTCCTGCTCGGCGGCCGACGGCGCGACCTATCGAGGTCAGCGGCCGGCCGATCCGGGCCAGCCGGCCATGTCGACTGCCGAGCGGGCGAGCGCGCGCGCCGGCCCAGCTGGCCGCCGGCCGGCGCTGGCCGCCGAGCCCGCCGCCGACCGAGCTCAACTCCTGTTGGCAGGGACGGGCTCCTGAGGTCGTAATGGCGGGGATGAACGCTGGCGAAAGGTCACAGTGGTGCTGTGGAGGCCACGAAGACCACTGTGTCGTCCTGAGCCACTCTGAGGGAAGTGGCGTCGTGTGGGGCATCAGCACGGAGCCATGACGCTGGCGCGGCCGGCAGCACCTCTTGGATGACGCCTGGAGTCGATGAGTGCAGCTGCGGTGCTGCAGCCACGGCCCAGCGCGGCGGCTCCCGCACCGGATTTTACGCCCTGTGACTTCAAATACCGCGAACAAACGGTGGCAGCGTGGCTCGGCTTTGCGGCGAGCGCCGGTCGCCTCGGAGTCAGGCGACAAGAGTGTTGTCACCGGACCAGCGAATGGGCGCTGACAGCCGGACCGAGCACGATCCCGCACTGTCATCGTCTGGAGCCCGCCGCTCACGCTCTACTTCTCCACCCCTCTGCCCCTCTCTCGCTCCTTCCCCCCACCCTCTCTTCTCTTCCTCCTCCTTACTCTCTACGTTCCTCTCTCCCTCGTCCTCGCTCTTTCCCTCCCCATCCACCGCGTTCTCCTCATTTATGCAAGAAACCGTGCAGATAACATCTGTTGCGCGTTTAGTGAAAGGAGCATGGCGAAGACTATCACGTGGCCGTTACCCTAATTCAGCGCCGAAGTCTTTGTACAGCTGGGCTGCAATTATGAAGGAACGAACTACTCTCGCGTAAAGTAGAAACTGTGCCCCGCGATTCCTATTGGGGCCGTGATCACCTCGTCAAGGCCCCAAAGCCTGGCGCGCATTCCTTCGCGGCTTCCTGCTCATTGAGGCGACAGCCATTAAGCGGCGCTAATGGTGATTGGGACACTCCATCATGGTCGGGCCGAAGCGTCCGGCGCCGGCCTCTCACGCGACGTTTCAGGCCGCCGGGGAGCGCGTCCGTGCCGGCCGGACGCCGCCAGGCAGCGTGTGTGGAGATCCCAGGCAGGGTGGGCCCGGGCCGGGCCGTCGTCACCTGTCCCGCCGGCCACTGTCGCCGGCAGCACGTGTGGAGATCCCGGGCAGGGTGGGCCTCGGTCCGGGCCGTCGTCACCCGTACCGCCGGCCACAGTCGCCGGCAGCACGCGTGGCGATCCCGGGCAGGGTGGGCCTCGGTCCGGGCCGTCGTCACCTGTACCGCCGGCCACTGTCGCCGGCAGCACGTGTGGAGATCCCGGGCAGGGTGGGCCTCGGTCCGGGCCGTCGTCACCCGTACCGCCGGCCACAGTCGCCGGCATGCCCCGCGCACTTACCGGAACGACCAACGTGTCAGACAGCGTGTCAGATAGCGTGTTTTCAGGAATGGCTCTTTGCCGGCTACGGGCGTACGAGAGTCTATTACCCAGTTAGCCGCATCGGCTATGTCTGTTGCTATTGCCTGCCAATCACCTTAGGATGCAATAATGCGAGCACTTTCAGCAATGTTGCGTTTCCGTTCTGGTAATCTAAAGATGAGATAAATGTTGTTGTTAGGATCATAGAATGTTAAAGCAACTGTAAAAGGAACGTTTACGGCGTTGTTCCTCAAGGCAATGCAGCTAGCATTCTTCAGATCCCCAAACCGCGGTCCCATCACGCCACGTGCTCCTGAACGACCCTCGCTTCTCGTCAGCAGTATGCAGTCGGTTACGTGTCCCATTTGTCCACGCATGCCTTGTGCGATAGCTGTCTCGCTTTCGCAAGGACGCATGCATTTCGATTATCGGCTTTGTCTCAGATCACACTTTGTGACCACAACTAGCCCACGTGGGAGTTTGTATGCATTATTACAGACACCCATAGATCATGGCACGCCAGTAACACATTCACGGAGGTGACGCACGTAGGTGCACACTTTCTTCCCACGCAGCAGCTTGCGTTATCGAAGGGAACCGATCGGCGGTGTCAAGTGTGAGGTGTTAAGCGCTTTCACACCTTCACAAATAGAATCGTAAATTCCCAGCGGCTGCTGTGGAGGCGGGCACGCGGCGACGACTTGGCTCACAGCTGTGGTCGTGACAAGCGTTGGGCAACAGTCAATCCCGGGCGCGCCCCTCACGGTGCGGCGGGACCGGGGCGGGCAGCTCGCTCACGACTCCGGGGGGGGGGGGGGGATAGCCGGGCATGCTACATCCAGACGGCGAGCCCAGAAACGAGCGCCGCCACCTAGCCCATTCATCCCGCTCACGCGGCGCCCTGCGCCGGCGCGGCGCTGGCCCACGCGGTGAATGAATGGGATGGCCCTCGCTCCGAGGTGGTCCTGTTTACCGTCTCGTCCCACCTCGTCCCCTCCGCCGCCCGCTCGCGTATGTTCGGAATGCGGCGCTCGTCCGCCGCGAGCCGACACCCAGAAAGGGGGCCGGCGGGCGGGGCAAGCGACATGAGCCTTTCGTGGCACGGCGACCGCCGCGAGGGAGAAGTGGCGGCCGGCGCCGCGACCGCGCTGTCCGGCAGCGTCTCGCTTGCTGGCGCCAAGCGGTCACCGCGCTGAGGAAATCCAAAACAATGGGGACGCGCGAGACACTTTCGTCCGGCGCGGGCCGACTCCAGCGGCGAAGCGGAAGCGGTCGGACACGACATCGCAGGCGCGCGGGGCGTAATTGGCTCTGGAAAGTCGCGCCAACCGGCGGCAATGCGGCGGCGCACGCTCGCCGCCATCTGCCGCCGAGGAGCCGGGGAGGCCGGGTCACGACGGCCGGAAAGGAGGTGCGTTTCTCTGAAGTCGCGCTCAGCGGGCTGCCCGTGCCCTCCGTCCGTCACCGGCGACCGAAAACCGGGCGGGACCGGAGAGAGCAGACCGGGGGAGATGGAATAGAGAGAGAAAGAGATCTGATTTTGATCCCATGTGACCCCACGCTCCCTGAGGTCTTTTCGAAATCGACGTGGGTGCCGATCGAAGCAAAACTCAATCGTAGAACGCCAGCCGCTTGATCGGACTGGCATGCCTTGGAGACGCACTGCCGGCTGTGTTCAGGTTTCCCAACTTTTGTTGGTGGGAAACATGTCGACACTAATGACGAGGACAATTACACGCATCGCGAACTAATTGAAGGGTGATACCAAAACCCGGACTTCTCGAACATCTAACACCATGTTGCGCTACAGCACGACTGAAGCACCTATCGGTGACACCAAATCTGATGTTACACCCCATTTGACAAAAGTGAGTGTCATCAGAGACACCGTTATACTTCATTCGGGACATATACTAAAAACCGGACAAAATGATGCATCGCACCGGCCATTTACAGGTGCAACCAGAGCCGATATGACACTCCTATTTTGCACGGGCACCGCTAGAGCCAACGTCACGTCGCCATTTGCGTGTCTCACCAGTGTCATTGTTTCGCTGCTATTGGCGTAAGTAGGTGCCCCGGATCCAGAGTTACACCCCTTGTGACGGTAACAGTCCTGACCGAGTCGTCGCTGCAACTCCGCTGCGATCGGCCCATGTGATCAGATTTGATGTCCGATTTGACGCCCTCAGGAGTCAACTACCGCGACGCCAGCAGGCGTCAACTACCCCGCCTGACACCAGCAGGCGTCAGCGGACGCGCCATAACTCCCCTGTGCGGCGGCCGGCAGGTGTGACCGGCGCCGATGTGACGCCCGCCTGACGCCACCGGACGCCATGCAGCCGGTCGAGCTGTACGGGTGGGTGGCGGCCGCCGCCGCCGCCCCTCTCCAGGTCACGCTGGCCGTCGGCGTGCTGACCCTGCTGCACGCCTGCCGCGGTCGCTGGCGCACCGTCGACCTCTTCCTCGTGGCCGTGCTGGCGCAGCAGCTGCTGGCCGCCGTTCTGGCGCTGGGCTTCGCGCTGCTGCGGCTGATGCGGCCGGACGCGGCTGCCGCCTGCGCCGCCTTCGCGTGGGCCTGGACGGCGCTGCGTACTCTGCAGGCATCCACGGTGGCGTCCATGGCCGCCGACCGCGTGCTGACCGCCCAGTGGCCCTACAAGTACCGCTACTCGGTGCGCCGCAACCAGATCCGCTACCACATCGGCGTGCTGGCCACGGTGGCCGTGCTGGTGGGGACGGCGGCGCTGTTTTCGGCCGGGCAGAACGCCGCCGACCAGCCGGCCGCCTGCACCTTCCTGCCCTACCGCATCAGCGGCAAGTTCGCCGTCTTCCTGCTGGCGCTGCATGTGCTGCTGGCGCTGGTGGCGGCCGGCGCTGTACTGGCCGTGCAGACGCTGCTCTGTCTGAGGCCGCGGCTGCGGCACGCGCACTCCGACCTGAACCCGCTCAACCACACCGCCTCGGACACGTCGACGTCGTCCGGCTCGGCGGGCGCGGCGCCCCGATACGGCGCGGCCGGCGCCGGCACCGGCGTCGCCACCCTGCCGCACCCGGTCAACCGGCGCCGGCGCCGCGCCGCCCGCCGCCTCAGCGACTTCCGCTGGCCGACCGTGGCGCTGGTCACCGTGCTCTGCTACGCGCTGAACCACCTGCCCTACCTGGTGAGTACGACGGCGACGCCATACGGTCCGAGCGGCGAATCGGAGGGGCGCGCGTAGCTCGGGCGCCTACTTCGACCTGTCGGGAAACTGTTAGGCGGCTCAAGTTTTCTCGCGAATGCGTGTGAATGCACCACGCACGTGCATTGCGTATGTTACGTCTATGCATGTTAATTCATCTCTGGTGGAAATGAATGAAGCGAATTAGCTTTCTGTGCAGATAACGCAATGCTACGAAGTATATAAGTATTTGGTTAGATTTGTGATGGTTAAAGTAAGTTAGTTACTAGCTTGGAATCGGAGTGCAGCAGCATCCCCGGGTTAAAGTTCGTGCTCCAGGAAGGAGCCTCTCAAAAAACTGTTCTGTCAGTGCTTCGAAGCTCGTGTTCCGGGCATAAATCATCAGGATTAACTGTAGTCAGGTTTTCCCATCGCTTATAGCATATGAGCCAGCCTCAATCATAATCTCTGAGGAGCCTGGCTCATGCGTCGAACCGATGCATCGTGGTTTTAAATAGAGCATGGATGAAGCTGGTGGCATCATTAAGCGCCATTACGTGAATGACAGGAAGGCGGGCATCAGCCGGGCGGTTGATCGGTTTTCAAGCGCGGGCTCGCTGCGTATCGACTGGCGACAGCTACCCGGCGGGTCATTAGCGACGCGGGAGCGCCGTCCGTGCTGAGCCGGGCGGAGTGGGCCGGCCCTGCTGCGCCAAATGACGGGCAGCGCCGCTCGCTACAGCTGCCGTCCAACAGACACGGCACTGTCATTGCCGCGGGCAGAGCGACTGGCAGCGAGAGCGGGCGGAGAGAGGGGCGGCGCCGCCGGGTGCCGGCAGCGCGCAGATGTCGCTGATTTTACCGTTATGCCAACACGGCCGTCATCGCTGGGCGGCGGCCACCCACACGACAGAGTACAGAGCATCGGAGCAAACGAGAGAGAGAGAGAGAGAGAGAGAGAGAGAGAGAGAGAGAGAGAGAGAGAGGAGAGAGAGAGAGAGGAGAGAGAGAGAGAGAGAGAGAGAGAGAGAGAGAGAGAGAGAGAGAGAGAGAGAGAGAGAGAGAGAGAGAGAGAGAGAGAGAGAGAGAGAGAGAGAGAGAGAGAGAGAGAGAGAGAAGAGAAAGGAGAGGGACGTACAAAGACAAGGTAGCCATTCACGGACGGTAAGAGAGACTGTCGAGACAGGTGAGGGGAGTGGAAAACGGCATAATGAATCATTGTTGTTCTTAGCCCTATGCTTCCTTGATCGCTAAGGCAAAAGGGTTAGGATGATGGCCCAAAGCTTAGGGGTTTATTGTAGCAGCTCAATCCCAAGCTTTTACAAATAAAGCCAGTTTGTTTGGGAAGCTGATTTTGTACCACCCATCTCTCCTGCCCTCTCTCCGCAGCTGCTCTTCCCCTTCCGTAGAGTAGTTCCCAACGCTCCGGAACAAAGCACACGCGCGGCCTCATTCCGAGATCCAAGCCGTGGAAAATTCGTGCGGAACTTGTCTCTGAGTGACGAGTTGTTTCAATGTTCGACGTAAAAGGATGGCACCGTTCCCATGGCAAGCATTGTTTTGGATTCTTTCGGGAGAACATTTTTCCTAATTCGCATTAACCTATACCTGCTGTGAAAACGTAAGCGGCCAAGTCACAATGCCAAGACCAGGGGCTTAGAGATGAGTACATTGGGTGACACTTTGAGCGAGTGCTTTCACCGTTCTGTTTGGGCTTTTGAGTGTACAATGTGCGCGAAGTCAACAGTCTTTTGGCGGATTACGCAGTGTAAACGCTGAATATGCATGGCACGCTTCATGCTCCAGTGCTACTCCATCTTTATCTGCTGGTTGCTGTTCGTGGTATATGTGGTGAAGAGACTGGATTGCAACCATGCACGTGCATCAACGGCGCTTCTAATGTTATCGAACAGGAGAAGGAATAATAGGGTCCGTGTGATGCGTTTCATGCCAGCAGTCTGGAAATGGTCAGCTTGAAGTTCTTTTAAAGTAGCTTCGCTTCCAAAGGCCCCTAACGCAGTTTGGAATCAACGCCAAGCGTTTCGCTCCAACAAACGATATCGTGGCATTGAAAACCACCCAAAATGGAAACACACCCGTTTCTCAGCTTGCAGGAGTGTTGTCATCGAAAATGAGAGATGGTGACGTCGAATTCGCCTATTGGTAGTTCGGATGTATTTCTCCTCAACATGCCGTGCGGCTCGTGGTTTGCGGCATAGTTGGAGTCAAATTGTTGGCGTTGTGGGGTGGGATCCGTCGTGTAAATCCGCATCAAATATGCCACTTGGAACTTTTGATCCAAACTTCGAGCATCATGCAACAAACCACTCGCAGTTATAGACTTTCACCATGGTATTTCGAACGTCTGCCAAGCTTCAGCAAAAAAACCTTCTACAGACCCCTGACCGACCCGTCTCGCAACGCCCAGTTCAGCACCGTCTCTGACGGAACATGAGGTTTCAGTTCAACAACGACTTCGTTTGCCCTCCGCTCTTGCTTTCCGACGTGGTCCGACGCTATCATCTCTCCGCAGCGTGACACAAATCACGAACAAATCGCTTCAGCACCGCACAGTTCACCGCACGCCTCCGACCATTGCCCAGTGTGAGTTCCCGCCCATCATAATCGCACCGGCGCGGCGGCCTCGTCTGACCGGCCGGCATCCGGATCGGGGCGCCGTCGCTCCGGTCCGTCGCTCGGTAACCGGGCGCTGCGCGGCGCCTGCGCTGCTCGCCCCGCGTGCGTCCGTCCGCCGACTGCATGCAAATGGCTGCTGAAGGTCAGATGAACTGCGCGCCGACTCGCGCAGCGGCGCGCGTGTCTGCGGCGCCCCGGCCTCTCGTGTTACGGCCGCGCTGAGAGATAAGGGCCTCTGTCCCGGTGTCACGTCTGACGCCGTCTGCGATCGCGGACGGCAGACGTCCTACCCGCTATCTGACGGCGACGTGGGTCACCAGCAGCGGCTAGCCTCTCCAGTGATCACAAGCGGCAGAGCGGGGTCGCTGTCTACCGCTGCCGTGGTTACAATCATGAGCCTCGTTGTCGCCGTTTGTGTTCGGCCACGGCGGCGGCCGCGAATGGCTTCCGGTCCAGCGCGGCGGTGAGTGAGGCGGGCCTCCGCCTGAAGCAAGCACGTAGCCAAAGGGAGGGGCAGGAAGGCTGGTCCTCGCCCTTCGTGCCAAGGTGAGAAGCAGGTGACACCGCAAAGCCTCAGTAGTTGAGTGTGACGTAAAACTCTAATGACACAAGGTGGTGTTCGTGCTCCCCTTTGAGCTGCTGCGGAAAGGCGTGGCCCTTTGACAAACGAAGGAAATCGTAGTGACTCTCTACAAACTTCCGTTACCGTAGTCATGGCCTAGCTGCGGGCCTGGCCTGAATTGTTCGTTACATTAAACGCAGCGCCAGCTTTGCTTCCAATAAAAAAGCGCCCTGCCGGGCCTCCCGGATCATGAATGTGCGCTCTGGTCGTTAACTGCCCATCGCGTGGCCTTCGCCATCGCCTGGAGAGCGGTCCTCGCGGCAAAAACAGCAAAAACGCATCAAGGACGCACGTAGGACAGATGTGGAGCTTTGATAGCCTGCTACAACAGCTTTCGTTGGGCGCATCATGCATGTCAGGAGAGAGAAGCTGTGGCACATACAGCAGCGCATGTATACTCAGGTATGTGCTGTGGATGTGTTCCGTCGGAGGTCTGGCCGTCTCTGAGAACGCGTGACCACTAGAGAGCCTGTTGACTGCTTCGGGCTGTTGATCGTTTCAAGGTCAGGATATCTATTTCGAGGTCATTAAGGATCCTTAATATCAACGAAACCACCATTGTAGAGGATTGGAATACGCAGTGACAGCTGTATGAATCATTTCTTGTCACACCTTTTCTTAATATCTAAACATAAGTTAAGATTCTCCCAGCAAACAAATCCTGAAATGTCACGAATGCTCAGGAGAGGGGTCCTTACCAAGATTGTCCAGGTAGGATCATCCAACAGACATCACGCCTATTTCATCGCCTACCTCTAGACCCTCTAAACCTTTCTTCCACCCCTGACCCGAGAGCGTGAGTAGCCCGAGCACGTTTCATGGTCACCCCCCGGGCTGACCCTGCCCTGTTACACAACGGCCAGCGGTCCCGAGTCACGGGCACTCCACTGAGGGGCAGGGGAGGAGGAGTGCCGGTCCGCCGAGCCGCCGCCCCTGGCACGAGCCGATCGAAATGAGCTCCGATGACGTGGATGACTTGTGTTCATGCCGGCCGCTGGCGCCAGAGGGGCTCTCGCGGGCGGTGAGATCTGGACCAGTCTCGCTGCAGCGCGTCCCTCACAGCGGTGGATGTCTGACTGGACGAGGCGTGCTACCGGCCCGTAAAGAGTAGCGGTAAGACGCGAGAAATGCTCACTCATTTATGCGATCGGACCTGCACGCATTGTGCTGAGGACTAGGGGAAATGTAAGTTAGGCATTTGTAGCCATCTGACAAACGTTCACCGCAAAACGTGTCCTTTCCGCGCTACGTGGTGAGAAAACTTTCTCCATATTGACTGGCACTATAGCTTCTCTGCGTCAGTGGCGAGTTCTCTCCAGAAGCCAAGGCCCTAAAATGTTTCAAAATGCTCCATAGCCATCGTCCGTGAATACCAGGATAGGCTTTTAGCTCACGGACGAGACAATGCCTCCTGGACATGCGGTCCCCTTACAGAGTTACGGACTTACTAAGTGTCTCGGCCTTGGAGAGCGCCGGTGCGCTACACTAATGGCCTCCAGACGTTGAGCGGCGACACGTCACCCGCCCATCCTCCCACAACAAACGGCCGGCCCCCCGCCGGCAGGTGTCCTGTCCCATCTCTGCACGCCGCTCCAGCTCCGCTCCGGCCCGGCGCCGTTTCGGCCCGCTGGCTTCATCACGCCGCGTTGCCGGCCGCGCCGCCCTTGTGGCGACGCCGGACCGAGCTCGCCCCGCTTTTGTTGCAGAGGCGCCGGTTGCGTGGCGGCCTGGGTCCAGTTGCGAGACTGTTTGGCGCGTTCGCCAGTGGGGTTCCGTTCCGGCCGCAGCTCGTACGCTGCTGCAGCTGAGCCGGACAGATCATGAGCGTGTGCAGGAGGCTGTCAAACATTCCCCGCTCTGCAGTCAACATCTTTCCGGAGAAAAGACCAGCCCGCCGTAGTACCCGATCGAGGTCGCATGCTGGCAGGCTGCAGCCTTCGGCTACGCGCCTGTGCTGACTCTGGCCTCAAACTCCCGAGTTTCACACGGTTGTCAAAGCGCCGGGTGGTGCAGAAAGGTAGTGGTCTGCCGCCCAGACTGCCTAACGTCGCTTACTTTCGTTACTGTCTGGACTGTCTCCCTGCTTCTCATAGCCTAGGACTCCAGGTTACGAGGATAGGACCCACTCTCCGTGAGTGGGACCCGCGCTCCGAGGATGGGACCCGCGCTCCGAGGATGGGATCCACGCTCCAAGGATGGGGCCCGCGCTTCGGTTGAACTATAGCATATGACCTCAACGTACCAGCCAAAAATTCCTAAATTATGTCTCGATGACTAGCTCTATAGCTGAGCTTGTTCGCTGTCACCGCGCAGCCACCGCCTCTCCTGACCCTGCGCTCCCAGCAGAGCGGCGTGCCAGGCCGGCCGGCTGCCTGTTCGGGAGGCGTGGCGCGGCCGCCGCCCAGGCGCGGCTTTGATTCCTGCAGCATCCCGCGCGCTGCCGGATGTGGCGCCGGAAGCGACTGTTGGTGATGGCGGGCCGTGGCGGCGGTGGCGGCGGCGGCGCACGGCCGCGCCGCCGCGCCGCCAGCCGCGCCAGCTCATGGCCGCACGCCCGCCAGTGCACGGCAGCTCACGTGCACGGCAGGCGTGCCGCGTGCACGGCCGCTGCACTCGCGTAACGGCCGACGTTGCTGAAATGCCTGAAACGTCGCTTCCTGTCGGGCGGTTGACAAATAAGGACGTGCCCGGAGCGCTGGCTGAGGCCGCGCGACGCAGCTGTCGGCACGCCACAGCCATGTACGCAGCGCCGGACCTACCGGAGCGTCCTTGGGCTGGACATTGGAGGACTTCGTGTCATCCCGCGCGATGCGGACCGGACCGTACGCCTGCTCGGTTTCCTTTGTCCGCCGCTCAGCGCAGCTTCTGGCCAGCGTCGTCTCTGGATGCCGCCTCCGAGATGGGAGAAGTGCCGAGTTCGTGACGTTCGGGTTGACTGCGGCTGAGCCACTCCTCCCATGAGGATGCGCCTTGGGCGCTTGCCGGTGTGTCGGAGCTTTCTAGCGATGCGAAGCGACCGGTACGTGGCATCGAATTGTCGTGACTTTTCGTGCCGCCACTTCACCTTGCCTGACCGGTGAAGCGTTCTAGGTCGTGAAGACTGTCAAAAATGTCTCACCTTGAGTTTTCGGTTGGGCGGTGAAGTGCCGCGGCCGGCGGGCCCGGCTGCGAATCGGTCTCAGAGGTGTTTATGCCATACAACACTAGCTGCCAATGTTCCGCGGCCCACCTTCCGTTCGAGACACGTCCACGCGTGCGCGCGGCTGTGTGGAACACGCTCACAACTCCGGCTGTTGTCCTACAGGTAATTTTCACCGGTGACAAATCGGCGTGTAGCCTTCGGATGAAATGGAGTTCGAGAAACCGGCGGAAACGGTGACACGACCAATTAATTCCTGATAAAAGGCCCCAAAATCGCCGTTATGTAAGGAGTACCCGAAGAGTGCAGTCCATTGCAAACATTCTGTTCGCTTTTTGAATGCTGTGACTCGGCTGTCAGCTGAGTCTGGGTGGGCACACGCACCCCAGCAACAGTCTGCGTCCGGATGGGCGCACGCGCCCTGACATCAGTCTGCGTTCCTGGCGTCAGAGGGGTGCTCTTGATTCCCGACCTTGCGGACACATTCACGCCAGGCTCGAATTTACCCGCTCTCTCCAGGTGACGCGCTACGGGCCGCCCGTCCTCCGGTGTTGCCAGGACCCGCGTTGTCGGTTAGCCGGGGCTGGGTCCGGGAGGCGGGGGGGGGGGGGGGGGAGCGGCGGCGAGAGGCCGCACCCGGCGCCGACCGGCCGTTCCTCGTTAGGGTGCTGTTTGTCACGATACGATCGGACGAAGGGCGGCACGCGACCCCCGGCGCCGTCTCGGACCGGACCACCTCACGCACACCGCTGATTGGCCAACGCTCGGGTCACAGGAGTCGTGAGCGCGCCGCGGAGGTCACCGGGTGGCGGCCGGGCGGGCCGCGAGGATGATGGATAGGAGCGTCGACTGATTGTGAAATCTAGACAGACGAAAGGTTTCGCGGAATGCAAATGCTTGTCTTGATTCACGGATCCGAAATTTGAATATTCTGACAATGCTGCTTTTTACCTTCAGCAGAGGTCATCTCGCTTTGATTAATGTCATGCTCAATTTCTTTTCTTCGATTGATGTGTGTAGATGTACCATTTTATGAATGATGGGGAATCGCGGATTGTTGATTCCGTGACAGGATCCGGTACAGGCATTATTGATGAGCTCGTGGGATCAGTGTGAAACTACAGTCAGATGTTGATGTTGCTAATATTAGGGGCGCATGTGTTAAAAATTAATTATTTCAGCTATAGTCACACGCATCCATTCGCATGTCACTCGCAGTCAAGCGACAGTGAATAAGAGCGTGGCGGATGGTTCCAAGAACCACTTGCACGTATGATCCGGCTATAATGGCTTATCGAGCAGATGCGGCTATTTCGACATGCAAATGGCATGATCTCGATTTCTGCAATCGCGGCTTACGCCTCAAATTGCCATAGCTTTCAATATGCGACGGATGTACTTTCCTTAGATCGTGCACTTCGGACGCCACTTTGCATCCATAAATTATTACTTAATTATCTGGCTATATAGCATCAAATCATTGAATGGCTGCGTTTTCTCTGCAACCGATTGCATAGATTGACTATTTGGCCTACTTCATTGTGCTGTCAAATGGCATATGTCCATTGCTGCTATAAGAACCACTATCAGGCCCGTAAAACCATGTCTGAGCTTGCTATATGTCACGTCAGACAAGCATTGCAAGCGGTCATTAAAATCTTACGCGATTCTGCGCCGGCGTAATGTTTTCTTCTTGCTCGTCTCATCCATTGTAGTACGGCTTAGAAAGCACTTTGGCATGTTAAACGTCCCCCGCTGCAAAGGACCTCGTATTTCCTACCGTTGCCAGTGAATCCACAAGGTCATGTTGGCAGCCGATTCCCAAAGAGCGTTTGGTGCCGGTGCGCGCAGCAGCCGCTCCCCGGGGGCTAATAGCCCGCTGCCTGCCGGGGTCTGCCCTAGCTCAGGGCTAACAGGCGTGGGATCCCAGCGGAGGTGTCGGCGCGCGCAGCAGCCCCTCCTCGGAGGCTGATCGCCAGTTGGGGTCTGCCCGAGCCAGGGCTAACAGGCGCGCCATCACAGCGGAGGCGCCGGCGGACACATCACGGAAATCGGCCGTCGATGGAGGCGTGTGACCCACGTGTAGCCAGCTGACCGGAGTTATTAATGATGGAATCAAAAGCATGCATGCAGCAGACGCTCGAGCCCGCCCAGCCGTCAAAGCCCCTCAGTACCTGGCTCGCCGGGGATTGGGTGCTCAGTAGCTCTCATCGTCTCCCCCGAGTGAATGAGTGATGTAATGGTGTCTGTGCGTGATGAGCTGCTCCCGCCTCATGACTTACGACCCCAACCATTTGGCCTCATTGCGGCCTCTCCACCGAAGCCATCCCTGCTATTCATAAGCCTTGCCGCGGCTTTTCGCTTTCCTAAAGTTTAGTGCATGAATGGAGAAAGATGAAAGGAATTTACATGTAAAACGGCTGGGAAACAAAGCCGGCAGGGAATTCATGCTGGCAAACAGAATGGAACATCCGAGGATGAGTGCAGCATCCCGGCCGTTTTTGTGACAGGGTCGCCATATTGTAACCTGTGTGTGATTCACCTCTGTGCCCTTGCCGTTGTAGAATGATTGGGAGGCAAGAGTTACGACTTATAAACCGTGCATTATCATGCGTTCACAATGAGGCACTGGATGTGTCAAGTGATGGATTTGCCCGCTTTCTGTCGAACAGCTAACACGCGAGCCTGGGGGTGCTCTTTTGGCATGACTGGTTTGAAGAGACTCAAGCAACTTGCTTGTGTTTTGTGAAATTAAGGTAGTCTCTTTCTTTGCGTGTTAGTGCCGGTAGATTTCTATGACGGTGATATTCTTCTTAAACTGGTGGCATTAGATTTTAAGAAGATGGGATGCAAACTTTTGCAAAGTTTTTCATGCATAATAATTTAGCACTCAATTATGGAACCCTTTACATTCAGAACAATTTCAGCTGCCTTGGGATCAGCGAAATGGCAAAAATGCAAGTCGTTACCCAACCGTGGAGCCTTGCGAAAATAAGTGGGCACTGCCATGGAGCCAGGTCAAAAATTGGCCATGAGGCCAAATCAAAGGTCAAGTTTGCTGAAAATCTGGCTATTCCAGCTTTACATGCATTTTTTTTAGAAAACAAGGCAAGTAGCAGCATGTAATACATAGAAACTTGTTCCTTGCCTAATTCTGAGCCTGTTGAAAAACAGTTTTGAGCGTATGTCTATGACGTAGAGCTCTGTTGATGCATTAGTATAATCCGCGCCGCACGCGAACGGCGGATTCGTCGGTTGACGCCCGCCGCCACCGCCGGCCGGCCGACCGCAGATCGCCGCTCAGAGTTCCAAAAACGCTGCTGCTCAGAAACAGGAAAAGCTAGAAACACGTTTTTTGATGTTAAACACACGCAGTGGTGTTCCAAGGGCCCCGGGAAACTTGTGCACGATCACATGACGTGCCAGGGCAATATCCCCAGAAGACCTTACGAGATCCGCGCCGACCCCGCTTCCCACCTCATCCCCTCTCTCAGGTTCAGGGTTAAATCGGCCGCAGCAGACGGCTGGCGTCGGGCCGGGCGCACCGGCTGCAGTCCGATGCCGTTCCTGTGCGCCGGCTGCAGTCCGATGCCGTTCCTGTGCGCCGGCTGCAGTCCAGTGCCGTCCCGGTGCGCCGGCTGCAGTCAAAGTGCCGTCCCGGTGCGCCGGCTGCAGTCAAATGCCGTCCCGGTGCGCCGGCTGCAGTCCAGTGCCGTCCCGGTGCGCCGGCGCCGTCCGGCCGCCTCCCCGGTGCGCCGGCTGCAGTCCGATGCCGTCTCGGTGCGCCGGCTGCAGTCCGATGCCGTCCCGGTGCGCCGGCTGCAGTCCAGTGCCGTCCCGGTGCGCCGGCGCCGTCCGGCCGCCTCCCCGGTGCGGCGGAGCCGGTCCGGCACGGCCCGCGCGCATTCCTCGCCGCCGTCGGGCCGCGACACCGCGCGACGTTTGAGACATTTCTCCGACATAGCGGCCAAGGCCAGCTGGACGGCGTGCCGGCGGACGGCCTGCCGCGTTTGCTGTCCACGGTATGTGCGGCACGCCACGGTCCCCCTGACCCAATATGACCCGTGTCCCTCCGTCCGCCGTGCCCAAGTGACGGTGTAAACACCGTCGAGTAGGCCGCTGCCGCCATGAGGCTGCGTGACATACTCTGCTGCAGCTTGTGTTTGTACCTGCAGTAGGTTATAAGGCTGACCAGGATATGGTGGATGACTGTTGGCGCACGGTTGTTTTGGCTTTGACGCTTATTTCTGCGTCAGTTACGGCCTTAAAAGCGCTCGGCAGGTCGCTCGTGGCTTGACTTGCACACCAATATATCTGGCCAGGGAACTGGCGAAGATGCATGCATGACCACTGACCATTGCAAGGTGTCGTGACGAACAAGTCCATTTGTCGAGGTGCACAGATCACGTGCTTGTTGCCAGTTGCATGGCCTTTAATAGGATGGTTAGAGTTCGCGTCAGGGTAGAAGGAGACCGCCGTCTTGTTAGTGAATTGATCACTTCAGGCCAGTCCACCGAATCCATTTGACCATGTGACTAATCCCCTGAGACCACCAGACCGCTCCCATCAGACCAGCAGACCGCTTCCGTCAGACCGGCTGACCACTCCCGTCAGACCAGCAGACCGCTCCCGTCAGACCAGTCGATGGTTCCTGGTTTAACCAGTTGACTAATCCCGTCAGCCTGCACCAATAATCTCATCATACTGGCTAAATGAGCCGTAAATGTGCCGGAGTGGCGTCCGTCAGCGGTCTGCGGACGGAATGGTGTCCGTCGGTGGTCCGCGGATGGAGCGGTGTCCGTCGGTGGTCCGCGGACGGAGCGGTGTCCGTCGGTGGTCCGCGGACGGAGCGATGTCCGCCGGTGGTCCGCGGACGGAGCGGTGTCCGTCGGTGGTCCGCGGACGGAGCGATGTCCGCCGGTGGTCCGCGGACCGAGCGGTGTCGCTGTGGGTCCGCGGACGGAGCGCGTGTCCGTTCGTGTTCGCGGACGAGCGGTGTTACGTCGGTGGTCCGCGGACGGAGTCGGTGTCCCGCCGTGTCCGCGGACGGAGCGGTTTTCCGCCGGTGGTCCGCGGACGGCGCGGTGTCCGTCGGTGGTCCGCGGACGGAGCGGTGTCCGTCGGTGGTCCGCGGACGGAGCGGTGTCCGTCGGTGGTCCGCGGACGGAGCGGTGTTCGCCGGTGGTCCGCGGACGGCGCGGTGTCCGTCGGTGGTCCGCGGATGGACCGACGCGTCCGTCGGTGGTCCTTTGATGGAGCAGCGTCCGTCGGTGGTCCCCGGATGAAGCGGCGTCCGCCGGTGGTCCATTGATGAGTGTCCGTCGGTGGTCCGCGGATGGAGCGGCGTCCGCCGGTGGTCCCCGGATGGACCCACGCGTCCATCAGTGGTCCGCGGTCCGGCCGGAGCGGCAGAGAGAGGTCGACACCCGACGCCGGACAGCGGCGCGCCGCTCAGCCAGCTGGCGCCGCTGCAGCTAACGGTCAGCGCCCGGCCGACAGCTGATCCGTCGACGAGCGACACCACCGTTCGCCGCCGGCGACGCCATTAATGCCCGTACATATGCCGGTGCCGGACCGGCTTCCCATGACGGCGCGCGCGGCCGGGCGCCGGCCCGCACGAGCAGGGGACATGTGGCGGCGGCTCGGCGCTGGCCGCGCTGCTCCCGGCCAGTGGCGCGCCCAGCTGGCCGCGGTGCCGCGCCCGGCGACGCTCACGGCCGCTGAGGCGTGGCGAACACGCTGATGAACAACGGTACAGCGCGCTGAGAGTCGGACGCCTGCTATGGACCAACACGGCTCGGCCGACGCTCCGTTCTCGGACCGCGCTGTGGCGTGGTGGTATGTGCCAACGTACGCACGGGTGGTATGCAGTTGTACGTGTACTATACGCAAATGCATATTTAATTTTTTTCGCAATGCAGAGAAGGTATGTGATAGCGTTGTTGAACGATCGATCGAGGCCCACTTCGCCCTTCGAGATGGTGACTGGAAGAGGTGAAGCTGGGTATTCTAAAATGCCAGAACATGCCATTGTACAATGCAGTACCATGTACAACACACTAACATCGGGTAGTGTCAAGACACCATTTTGATATTTAACTTAATAATTTGCAGCATTTTAGCTGGTTTTTTAATCAGGTCTCAGCTTTTTAGTGAATCTGAATTAGCTTGCATTTTATTCGGGATGTAAAGCGGTTAAAAAGGCCATAAAGGATAAAGTGGAGATGCAACGAAGCCAGAGATATGTATGCTCTTGATCCGTCTTGTTGCGTGTTAAAGGCAAGTAAAAAGTGTGATTTACTCCCGCAAAATCAACGTTTTCACAAGCGGTCCGTAAGAAGTAACTGACCATATTCAAGCAGCTTGTGTGCAGTTTTTCGATGAATAATACCTCATGAAGCGTGGTTGAGCCCTAGACAGCTGGAAAACAGGGAGGCCAATTTCACCTCAGGAAATGATTTGTTGCTTCCAATCGGAAGCCCTCCAAGCGTTACCGGGCTCGGCTCCGCGCCTCCATCTGGGTCACGGGAAATCACGAATCGCGTCCGGGTGAAACTTCTCTGGTGAATTTGACCCCTGACCAGCAAAACAGTGTTTAACCGTGAGAATGGGAGACCGGGTTTGTGCGTGCGTGAGATCGAAGGAAGAAATAAGTGTGAAAGCCAAACCGATGCCGACACCTAGACCAAAACCGAGACCGGGACCGAGACCGAGACCGAGACCAAGACCGAGACCGAGACGAGGTCGGGGCAAGATCGATATCAATACACCACTTCGGGAAGGCCAGAGACAGCCTGTGAAAATGGGACATTATCCCAGGACCGTACTCCCTCCTATGATTCTGCAAACGACTACTCTGTGCCTCTGACTGATGCACTTTTCCGTGACGCTCTTGCGATAATTTGGCGCGGCATGCATCTGGTCCATTCAGCCCGGTCCATCTGCTCCTCCCCATGCCCCCTCATGCCCCCTCTCTCGGCTACACTCACGGGGCGAGACGCGCTCACCCGCCCATCTGTTCCTCATAATGCAGCCCTTTAGCACCCCGATCTGCTCGATAAAACGATTGGCCTAATCGTGCGCCAGGCCCCGGGAGCCATTCACAGGGTGGGAAACACAACTGTTGGAGGCGAGACGACCACACGGCAATGCGGAGGTTTGAAGCCACGCGTCGGCGCGATGCCGTTTCAGCGATGACGGCGCCCCCGGGCATTGTCCGTTTGAAATGGCAACGGGCTCACCCTAAAAAGCGCGCCAGCTAGGCGCCCTCTGAAGCCAAGTGGGGACAGAATGCTCTACTAGCAACCCATTGTCTTCGTTCGATAAACATTGCAAAAGATGAGCGAAATGATACCGATATGTTACGACGATGCCAGATTTGGCCCTTGCTTATCAGGTGGCCAGTGTCTTGTTGCCAAAAAAGCGTAGCTTCGTTGACCTTGAGCTAACGCCAGAGAAGTGTTGTTGGAAATCGGATTACTTTACCGGTTTGGACTTTACCTAAGGCAATGTGATCTATGTCGTGTTCATCGAGGCCAGCTCGATCATATGTCCAATGCGACTAAAGCGTTAAGACCTGTGTCATGTTGACTGAGACCATTTCGACCCACTGACTTTGATCTACATTGTTTTAATCGCTGCTAGTCTTTGCTCTCTCGTTTGGATCAAGTTTGAACCCATAAATGGCGCGTAGGGCTCCGGAGTACGAAGGGCATGGTGACAAAATAAGAACAAATTAGCACACTTCACGTTTCGAAACGATCCGGAGGGGGCAGAGACTAACGACAGAAGGCTCTGCGAACCTATCCTGGCAATGCTGCAGGAACCGATGCAGCAAGAATGCAGGCGTTCTAGCGTCGAGTCTACGAACTTCCAGCAGACACACCGTCCCAAGACCACGGCGTGGTTTCGGCAGCGTGTGAAAGTGTGATGACCACCTTCCTTGCCCTTCCGTTTTCGCCAGAGCCGTTTCTGCCCCGTTATTGCGGCAGTGGCGTGTGGGCCCAGCGGCAGCCAAACGACCGTCGTGAGTCTACTAACGACGTACTCCCACCTCACGGTAACGGACACGGTCCAGCACACTACGCGAGTAATGCCTCCTGACCAAGGCGTGCGCGCGCACAAAAGTGAAACAACGCCGGCTGAAAATATGAAGTCATTAATCATGACAGACGTCCTCCCGTACGTTCAGCTTCGCAAGACGTCTGTCGTTGTACCGTAAAGCGGCTTGTCTGTGGGTCTTGATGCTTGGTGCCGTTAAATAGCTAAAAGAGATCATAAGCCACAGAGCTCAAGAAAACCTGACCAGAAACCGGTAGAACGGAGGCTAGAAAAATGGAGTCGACGTTTGGCCGAAGAAGCTACTAAGCGGCAGGCGTTTTTTGTACCTAACCTTTACGATTTCTGCTTTGCTTGATTTTTTTCTCGCAAGCCAAAGATCGCGGTAAGAAACGTAAAAATATTTTCTCGGGAGAAATCTACTCTGGGACAGTAAAACGTGTGCAACTGATCATAAATTGAGTCAAATGCAATCCATTTTCACATAGATGTTTGTAACATATTTGTTCGTAATATTTCGAGCAATTATGTAAAAATTTATGGAGAAACGGTATCTATAGGGAAACATCTATATGCCTGTTAACAACACAAATATCAGATTGGGTATGAAACTTGGAATTACACGTAGCTCGAACACTTACGCGTCGTTCTACAAAATGTTTTGAAAATGTTGAATCATATCACGCGCTTAACCTTTGTGAAAATAGCTAGCATCAATTTTATTTTACAAAGCAACGCAATGAGGAAACACTTCACCGACTCAACTTTTCACGAGCCATTCTATAGCGTTTTGTTCACTTTTCCCTGAAAACATCTCAATAGTCTAACGAGACCTCAATCTTCAAGGATGTCGTTTAATCTCGCCTGAGAAACGCATTGCCCTCGTCTGCGTGGGACGACGGGAGACGGGAGACGGCACTAAAATACAATTGATGGCGTTTAGGTGGGACACGGGCCGCGTCACTGAACCGCTCTACACTGGTTCTGTGGAGCAAGGCAGAACGAAGCATGTGGGTTGCGTTTTCTCTCAGTGCGGGCCCGTTCCTTCACCTCGCTTTGCTCTCACGGCACACATTCCTACGTTGACGAGGAATCGCACAAAGCATGCCGTCTTGGAGTCGCATATCTTTCTTTCGTCCTGGCAAAATCATAGCATTCATTCATGCAATGCATTGCTGTCATGACTGCCCGTAACTCTTACATGGTCAGCCTTTATCAAGCATGGTAAGTATGGGAAAGTAAGCAAAAGTATGGGAACACTACATGCACAAACACCTGATTTGTGGAACTCATGGCCGCGGCCACGCCGCAACTTCCCAAAACCCTTGACCAGCCCGTAATCACCTGCGTAGCTCTCTGCCGTCGGCTGGTTGCCCTGGCCTGAAGACGTGTGGCCGCCGGCAGCCTCAGACCGTTGCAGCAGGCCCGCCGGCGACGGGCCGCCCCAGCTCGCGGCCCGGCGGCGCGGTCCACGGCCGCTCCACAGCCAGACGGGCGCCGTCCGTTTTTGCCGCGTATTTCCAAACGGTAAACGGTGTCGGCGGCCCCGAGCGGCAGCTGCCGGAGCTGGGAGGGTTGGCCCCGACCGGCAGCTGCTGGAGCTGCGAGGGTCGGCCTGACCGGTAGCTGCTGGACCTGGTATCGATCTGCGAAAACGCATGGTACTGATCTGCGAAACGGCTGAGAAAACAACATTTCTGAAACTGTGGCAAAAAGCCGTCAGTCACCCTGCATTAGCTTGGAACTTAGTTTAGCGGTCGCGAGGCACAGTGCCTTTAGTTAAGCGTGAAGCGTCACTTGCTGCAATGCATGAAACTCCGCTTCAGGAGTTTCTTGCTTGAACACGAGCCTCTCGCAGGTTGATCTGTTTCAACTTACGTACAAATAAGCTCGCTGTCACATCCGGTGCGTCCGTCGCGACAGATGACCCTACCTCGCGTGACTCGGCGGCGCCGCCTGGTACGGAGCGACGCGAGCTGACGGCGCCGCCACCGGCCGCCCCGGGGCTCCAGGCCGTTCACCTGGGCCGGGTCAGCAGGTCATCGGTCACACGGCCCGGGCTGGTGGAGCCGGCGCCCGCCGCCGCCGCACACGCACACACCGGCCCCGGCGCGCCGGCCGCCACCGCCGTTCTCACCAGCCGGCTTTGTTGTGCGCCGCGGGCTGCCGACGGCCGGCAAATATTATTGTTGTGCCGCCGCGCCAGTGGGAAGCGGCGAGCCCGCGCGCCACGGCACGTCGGCCGGCTGTTCGGCCGGTGTGAACCGCGCTCACGTTGCACATGGGGCGTGGCGACCTTCGAGACAGGGGCCCGTTTGCACTGTGCCGGTGGGCAGGTGCTGCTGTGTCATTGTTCGCAATGCTATACCCTGGTCTAACAAGGTCAGTGGGTGCTCGATTTCATGCATGACATACCATATACAAAAGGTGATAACAATTTGCTTAAGCCTTAAACCCTTCGTGTTCCTCACCGCGCACATCGACCATGGTTGGCAGTAACTACTCAGATCGAGATTAATTTAGGCAGTTGACGAGTATGCGATCGATGTGCTCGCATTGTCCTGAACGTATGTGCTGATATTAGCATACGCATGTCTGGTAGGCGATAATACTAAATTCAAGCTGTTAAGAGTGTCGCCGCTTAAAAGGTCATCAGGATTATTGTAGCCGCTCTATCAATGGTCGTCATTAGTCGCCTTGCTTGTCTGTAGTTGTAATGGGCGGCGTCCATCTTGATGAGAGTTCTCATCATATCTTGAATCTTACTTTTAACGAATCTTTCTTTTATCTTTTTCGTCTTTTCTTCCGTTCCATCGCAGGCGAAGATTTGGGGCACGGTACAATGAAAACTACTCGGAAGTCCGCACAACTGACACGAGGTCTGCCGTTACCGGCGATGTCACACCAAATGGGGCGAATGTCATTACGCGGCTCAAGCATGTTAGTTACTTACCATTGCCTCATGTAAAACGCTTTGAATGGGGTATAATCTGACCGATATGGCCTGATATTTGGATGACATTAGAACGCGTCTTACATTGCGAAAGGCTGGAGCCATTTGTGCCGAGTGTGCTCGTTTAACCCGGAGCTGGCTGTGAATGGATGCCACCAGACGCCTCATTACGTCATCAACGGCAGACCGCAAATGGCACGGTACAATTCACGATCGTGCGCAGGCGTCAGTAAGTGTTCCGATAAGGCCCGATGCTGGCGGCGGTCCCGCCGTCCACACGCCGTGCAGCTGGCCCGCCGGCTGACCCCGCGTGTGACCTCAGCAACATGAAGTCGGCCGCAGCGACGCGTCGGCCGGTGCCGTGGTAACCGACCGTGCGCAATAAAGCGCTGGTGCAACGCCCGGCGGTAACGACGCAAACCAGGTCAGATGGCGACGACTCCGGCCAGGACCGGTCGGTGAAGATCGGGGCTCTGCCCCGGATTGTCAGGAAGATAGGGGACGGGGGGGGGGGGGGGTGCGGAAGATCGGGGCGTTTTCCGCAGCCCTGGTGCAGAAACGCCGCTGTTGCTGAAATGGGCCTTGAGCAAATTGTTGTGCCAGATACGTCACACGTGGGTCGGGCGAGCATCCATGTACCGAGAGGCATACGTGGAAAGTTGGTAGTATTTGCGCTTGGAAATGTTTCAGTGCGGTAACGAAGAACGAGCAGTGTGCCCTGACATGACCTGATTAGCCTGAACAGAAGCGTGATCTGACGAGGACGAAGGGTCCCATGCTGAGTCATAATCATGAGAACGTTCTTTGAGCTTTCCACAGCAGACCCCCGCCATTCGGTAGTTATTTTCACCTTCTCCCTACGAAGGGAGAGTCCCAAAGGTCCGCTACAATTTCAAAAGTAACCAAGCTGAAGTCACGCGATAAACGGCATTGGACAGCTCTCGTCAAACTGCAGTAGACAGGCACGTCTTTAACAATGATGAGTGCGATATTTGATAGCTTAAACCAGGTCAAAGGGTCAAATTATCATTTTATCCTCCTGTTCTCTCGGGAACTAGGTATTCTACGAGGGTGCGGAAGACAGCGTTCAGTATCTATTGAAAACCACATCAGGCAGGCACTAGTGAATAATTGCACCTGCGATCTGTGCTTTGGAATGTCTGGACAAAAGGATGAAGACAACCGTTCCATTCAGCCGATAGAGCCATGCAGAGAACGAAACGAGCCACATTATTATAACGTACGTCAAAAGACTCGATGTCGCATTGCCAAGTGTTCCAAGACGCAAATATGCATCTCAGTCTTTTCTAAGCCAAGACGCTCCACAGGTGCATTGGCATCTGGTGTGATTGTCTGAGGGCATCTGTGCGACCGTTACCTACCGCCACCGGCTGGATAAAAGGATGCCGGAGATAAATCAGCCTCAGAAAAGTCCAGAGCGCAATCTGCTGAGGTGGCGTGAGGAAGAACCTCACCATGACCTCAGGTTGTTCCATAATGGGAACAGCGCTATACGATGACCTCGTCTGGCTCGATGACTGGGACATGCTAGAGTGACCGCTGCTGACATGATCTGAAGGGAGCCCGCTCCTGACCTCTTTCTCTGGGACCCGGCGGGAACTCGCCGCACCATCTGCCGCTGCCGTGCGCGGGAGTGAGAGCCGCTTGCAGACAGCGATCTCCGCCGAGACGATATGGAGGAGGCCGCGGTGACCTCTCGTTGAGGTCCGATGAGAGCTGGTGTGCCCCTCCGGCCCGTGTTGATGACCAACTGAGACGGTGGCCATGAGACCACCCGCTGGGGCCGGCTGATAACATCGCCTGACGGCCACTCTTGCCGGTGCGTTTTGGGAGAGGCCCTGGTGACCTCCAATGCGGATGTTTGGTGGAAGGTTGCTCATGAGATAATCTGTTGGTCTGCCAGTGCGGTGGGCGAGATGCGGCACACATCGCTCTCAGGCAGTGTGGCGTGAGAGAGGCCGGTTGGGCTCCGAGAGCGCCGTGGCGGAGGAGCCCGGTCACCTCGGCGTCCGCCGTGGTCGTGGAGCCCGGTCACCCCGGCGTCCGCCGTGGCGGAGGAGCCCGGTCACCCCGGCGTCCGCCGTGGCGGTGGAGCCCGGTCACCCCGACGTCCGCCGTGACGGAGGAGCCCAGTCACCTTGGCCTCCGCCGTGGCGAGGAGCGCGGTCACCTCGGCGTCCGTCGTGGCGGAGGAGCCCGGTCACTTCGGCGAGCGCCGTGTTCGTGGAGCCCGGTCACCCCGGCGTCCGCCGTGGCAGGGGAGCCCTGTCACCTCGGCGTCCGCCGTGGCGGTGGAGCCCGGTCACCCCGGCGTCCGCCGTGGCAGGGGAGCCCGGCCGTTGTGTAAGCGCCGGCCGGCGCGGCACGCAGCTGCCCGCCGGCGCGGTCTGACCTCTCCCGCCGCTCGGACGGGCACCGTTTTCGTGAGCGCGCCGCCGCGCCTGCATTAGAAAAGCGGTCGTGTGGGGAATATGGAGCTCGTAAATCCGATCGAACTGGGCACCTCTCGGGCTTGTTTTGACTTTTCCGAGCCGGACGGGATTCTAATGGGATTGACTTTGTTTTTTAATCAAATGGGAGCTCATTGGTGTAGTGGTTTGTGAGTGAGCGCGCGGTGCACTGAACAGGAACGCGCCGGCTCACGTCGCGCTCTGGGCGGCTCGCGATCAGCTGACACGCGGATGCGAGTTGGCGCCCTGCGACCCTGGGCCTGTCACAGCGATCCGCGTGTCAGGTGAAGACGCTGACGATCATTACGGTTTCAGGCAACCATAAATAATTGTAGACTGAGTCGCGAGACAGAAATAGTTCTAATGTGCTGTTCCTCAGAAGTAAGTTGCCGATGGCAGGCCAATATATACGCATTTTAAAGAATGACACGGGTCAGTGACGACCGTGACAGCAATTGAGCTTGCGTCGCTGGAGCTTTCCATAGCGCTCAACATGGTTTACCTGGGCGGAGTGTTGTTTCACCGCCGATTGTGATAATCCCCCATTTGTTTTTTTCGGGTTAGACCTCTTTTCCAGATTAGGCATCACTGAATTAATCAAATATAACTCAAATGCATACTAGCAAACAACAGAAGACCACGGACAAGTGTGAGGCCTAACAAAAAAGTTACATGAATTTATAAACGGTATAAACAAACATCAACAGATCCACTAGGCTATATCAATTAGCAGTTTTCTAATGGCTTATACCTGCGCTATCGTTTACCAACGCTGCATTCAAGGTTAATGAGCTCGAGAATCATGGCGCGTTCTTGAGCGGCTTCTCGGTCGCCTGCGCTCAATTAGCAATTAACGACAACCTCAGGCTCCAGGCGCGCCTAATGAGAGACGTCGGTGCTCCCCGACCGGTCCCACCGGGCCACGACCGTGGCTGAAAACCAGACGTCGGCGCTCCCCGGTCGGTCCCACCGGGCCGCGACCGTGGCTGAAAACCAGACGTCGGCGCTCCCCGGCCGGTCCCACCGGACCGCGACCGTGGCTGAAAACCAGACGTCGGCGCTCCCCGGCCGGTCCCACCGGGCCGCGACCGTGGCTGAAAACCAGACGTCGGCGCTCCCCGGCCGGTCCCACCGGACCGCGACCGTGGCTGAAAACCAGACGTCGGCGCTCCCCGGCCGGTCCCACCGGGCCGCGACCGTGGCTGAAAACCAGATGTCGGCGCTCCCCGGCCGGTCCCACCGGACCGCGGTCGTGTGTGAAGGCTGGACGTCAGATGTCACCGCAGTCAGATGTTACCGCAGCGGCCGATCAGGCTGGTCCGGGCTCGGCCGGAACAGGGGTGTGACCGGGAGAGACAGGCACCAGGAGCGACCCGACCGTGACCACTCGAGCAGACCTGAGGCCGGCTTGGCTGAGGTCGTCTGAGATGTTACCCCTGACGTTGGAGACTGGGACCAGGAGTGGCCAGACATGGACCAGGAGTGACCAGACAGGAGCCAGAAGTGGTCAGCCCGGGACCCGTGAAGGTGACGAGACGGGCAGCACTGCTTCGACGCTGTCATTACCATCCTCTTAGAGTTAAATGCGCAGGCTGCGTGAATGAATGATTTTCCACGTATTCGCCCTCCGTTCTATATGGCGCTTTTTTCTTACATCAGTTCAAACAGCAGCTTCCACGCCGCGTGTGCCCGTCTCAGAACAAATCAAACCATGGCCAGAAGCTGCATCGAATCGGAGCTGGCCGAGAAATGGCCGCCTGGGCCGTTTGATGAGGCGTTCCCCACCTGCCAGGCGCCCGCTTTCCAGCCGGGGCAGACAGCTGATCCGCGATCGCGTCCCACTGCGGCATTTGTGACGCGCCAGTTCACATCGCGTCACAAATTGGACCGGTAAACAGGCGTTATTGCGCCGATCGGCACCGCCCAGCCATAAGCCATTTGCAGCCTGGTTTATGGGCTGCATTCAAGGACTCGGGCGCCTGTCACGCTTCACTGGATGTATCAACAAGCTTCTCCGTTGCCAGCGGCGGCCGCTGCACACAGAGAGGCTGCTGCCGGAACCACATTCAAGATTGTAGAGAGGTGTGTGTGAGAAAAGATGTAGCCAGTTGGTGACAAAACAGGTGTTAATGACGTCCTTGCAATCTTGAGTTTTGATGCAACAGGTCTTTTTGCACGAATTTTCGGGCAGTACCCATAATTACAAATCACACTCAAAACAGAAAAGGACAACGCCAAAACACACCAGACTGAACAATTTATACCAAAAATTTTCCACTCTTTTGCAATTCCCAATATTGCAGGTAGGTCATTGACACTTGTTTGATGAGCACCTGATTTATATGACTTGCATTTGCACTCCGCTGAACAACCTCGATTAGGTAAAGCGATTTAAAGCGAGTGAAGGGTGAGGGAAGAAATGTCGGAGAAATCAGAGACGAACAAATGTATAGCAATATAAATATAAGCACTATGGTAAATAGCTGGGAAGAGAACGGTCATATGTGAATGCATTGCTGAGAGAAAGACGGGTTGCCACCGAAAACAAAAGGCGGTAAACGGCAGCATTCGAGACTTCTAGGACGGACTACAGCGCACAAAACGAGACCACACAAAAAGCGTTGCGACGGAACGCGGGGCAGATCATCCGATATGGACGGCACAAAGCCGAACGGTGGCGCGGCGAGGTCGGGGCCGACGCGTGGACCCAGTTCGGCGCGTTCCACATGGACCGGCCGGCCGGAGCGGAGCCCGCCGTCACCGCCTGATGGAAGACCGGGCGAGACGCGGCCGGCGCGCGTGCCAGTTTCGGCGTTCAGCCGCCGCTGGACCCGCCGCCGGACGCAGGACGCCACCTCAGCTGGCCGGGGCGCTCGGCCGCCGCTGCGGTCCGCCCCGCTTCCGCCAAATTGCCGGCGTTTTTGTCGAAAATGGATGCGCGGCTAGTACTGCTTCCCTTGTTTTCGGCGGCCGGGGTTTGCGGTCGAGATTACAGCATAGGCGTGGCGCGCCTAGTTTTTGGGCTGTTTCGTCGGCGGACCAGGCACTCGGTGCGGTGCCTGCGGCTAACGGTCTTGTTCTTAGCGCTGACTGATCAGCATTTGCTCAGCTCCGCTGGGAATGTCTGTTTTGCATGAATCCTGTCTGGGGTATGCATCTACTACACTGCAACATACGACGTTCGACCGTCACCGTTGTGGCGTCGAAGCCGTTTTGCAATGCACTGCATGCGTGGCCGGTTGCAGTTCGTGCAACATTCACTGTTGCGATAAGCATTTCCATGTGCTACGCAGCAAGTGCATCGGAGCAGAGGATCGCTCCTTTTGGGTTTATGCAATAAGCATTATGTGCTAACCACGTTTACCAGTTAAGATCCGTTAAGGATCATACTTAGAATTATTTCGTCCTTACGCAACAAACGTTTAGACAGGGCGAAAGCGCTTTCGGCACGTGTGCAACGCGCAAACAATGGGGAAATCCCGCGAATAATTGGTGCCCTTCCATGCCGATTATATTTTCATTCACGGTGAATGTTCATCATTTCCGCCAGCGCCGTGACACGACAGCTGGCGACACGGCCAGTTAGCAGGCGAGTCACGTCCCACAGCTGCTGCCCAGTGTGCAGCCCCGCTCTGTCCCTGTCCTTTCAGTAGCTGCTCACCCAGTGTGCAGTCCCGCTTTGCGCCTGTTCCTCTTGCAGCTGCTCACCCAGTATACATCCCCGCTCTGCGCTGTCCCTTTCGCAGCTGCTGCCCAGTGCGCAGCCCCGCTCTGTCCCTTCCGCAGCTTCTCACTCAGTGTACACTCCCACTCTGCCCTGTCCCTTCCGCAGTGTCTTTGACAGAACACCACCACATCGACGACCAGTGCTGGGTCGCCGGCAAACACTGCCATCTGGGGAGAGCAGGAGACGAGGGTAGTTCACCGTTACGTTCGCTGTATTTTTCCGTAGGTAACAGCCTCTCTCGCTGTCTCGTCGGTGATGGGACTGAGTGGTTTGGCGCTTCATCGTCCCGACAGCCGACTCCGACTAGCCGTCGGACCTGACGGACGCCGTCCGCCAGGAGGCCCCGCCGGCGGCCCCACGCGGCGAGACCGCGACGCCACACGCACCCCGACTGGCGCACGACTTTGACCCGGCGACCCGGCCCCGTTGGCCACGGCCGGCCGGCGCCACACCCGGCCTCCCCCGCCGCCGACTGTGGCTCGGTCCCGGCGGGGGTCGGAGCCAGTCTCTGTTGACTGTGGCTCGATCCCGACGAGGGTCGGAGCCAGCCTCTGGCTGGCTGTGGCTCGGTACCGGCGAGGGTCAGAGCCAGTCTCTGTTGACTGTGGCTCGGTCCCGGCGGGGGTCGGTGTGAGCTCCCGCCGATCGTGGCTCGGTCCCGGCAATGTTGGGAGCTAGCCTCCGCCGACCGTGGCTCGATCCCGGCGAGGGTCGGTGTCAGTCTCTGTTGACTGTGGCCCGGTCCCGGCGAGGGTCGGAGCCAGTCTCTGTTGACTGTGGCCCGGTCCCGGCGAGGGTCGGTGTCAGCCCCTGGCCAACTGTGGCTCGCCCTCCCACCGAGCGCAGCGTAGCGGAGCGATCCAGTGGGAACAGCTCTTCTTAGAGGCCTTGAGACATGGCCTGGCGCCTCAGATATCGAGAGGCAGGGATCTGCATCGCATCGTTTTCAGTCGGTAAACGAGTTTATGCTTTCCAAATGGCAGGCCTCCTCACACGTCCAGCTCACGCGTGACGCCTGACTTTGCT
This sequence comes from Pollicipes pollicipes, assembly GCF_011947565.3. NCBI lineage: Eukaryota > Metazoa > Arthropoda > Thecostraca > Pollicipedomorpha > Pollicipedidae > Pollicipes > Pollicipes pollicipes. Next base: position 25,027,483 of record NW_023596461.1, read on the forward strand.
GTAAAATGACATTAAGCGGGGATTTTGTTTTCGCTGTGGTTTTCTTCTACGATGTTGCAAACGCCACAAACTGTGTAACGGTTCGAGCGAAAGATGCGATGCATCAACGTTATTATGTTACACACTGGCGGCGGTCCCACGGGGCCCGACCATACACGTTGTTAGGAGGACGCGCTCTAACGGTGCGAGTTTTGATGTTTCGTAGGAGGTACATGCACAAGCAAAACAGCATAATAGATAGCCGATGGCCAGGGGACGGATCAAGCATCCCATTTCCCGTCATTGCATGCCGAATGTGAATGGAGGAGATTCTGCGCGTGGGCCGCATTACTTCTGCGTGGCGCTCGCACCCGGCGTTAGCCTTCCGGTCAGTCGATGAAGCTCGAGCGGCGCTGAATTCGCATCTGGATTCCATTCCCCTATCCCGGACGGTGTCTTCCCAGAATCGCCCATTGGTCGTGACTGACGAAGCGACCCTGATGCCTGCCTCCCAGCAGGTTTCCCCTATTAGCACAGAAACCCACAGGCCCTGCCTGCCCTCTCCAGTACGTCAGGCGAAGGCGGAGGCTACGCTGCTGGAGACGCTGCAGCCAGCCCTGCACGCCGCGTACAGACCGCTGTTACGCCAGGGTATCTGGCGCTGGATAAGTGATAAACGCTTCATTCGGCGGCTGCTGCTACAAGGTGGTCACCGCCCTGAACGCTAATGTAACCAGTGCAGTCACCAGCTCTCCACAGCAGGGCGTGCAGTGACGTGCGGTGCGTTCCGTCAGACGCGGCGTGCCCTGCACTACGGTACATGTTGTTTCTCTTGTAGCTCGGTTCTTCTGCTCCGCGGTCGCCACACCGGTCGCCACACGCGGCGCGCCCTGCGCTACGGTACATGTTGTTTCTCTTGTAGCTCGGCTCTTCTGCTCCGCGGTCGCCACACCGATATATAACCGCGCGAGGGCCTGCTCGAGCGGGCGGCTGAGGGCCGACGATCGGCAGTGGCGGCCCCGGAAGGCAGGCGCGGGCCGCGGCCGCCCGCCCTCCGACCCATCTCCGGCCGGCCGACCGCAGGCCGGGCCCTGATGGGCCAAATTACGGCCAATCGGCGCCGAGCGGTGTCGGCGAACGGGTAACGTCGGTCGGCAGCGGTAGCGGCGGCGGCGCGGGCCAGCCGGGTCACGCGGAGACGGCGACGCCCGAGGGAGTCATTATCGGACCGGGGAGGCGCCGAAGGGTCACGCCGAGCTAAGCACTGGTGCAGGGGCGCGGCGCGGCAGGCGTGCGAGCGGCAGACAACAGGCCTATTCCTTGGACCGGAATCGGTGGGCGTGGGGCAGCGAACTAAAATGAAATCCGCTGGCGCTTGCGCGGCGGCCCACTGGGGCTGAACAAACCGCCACAGCTTCAGCGTGGCGTGTGCTCGTCCGTGATTTTCTGGTGAAGCAAGTCGACGTTCGCAAGGATGTCGTGCCGCCCGCGAATTGGCAGGGTATTTTCCTTCAGTTGCGCTGCTCTCCTCGTACCGGACGGCAGTCGTCGGTCTCATTCCGGCACGGGTAGATTGAAAGTTGTTGTTGTAGATCGGTTATCTCCGAAGTGAATGGCTCGCTTACACGCAGGGCTGCCAGATGAGATCGCCGATGCCGCCTGGTATGAGCCGACCGGGTCAGCCCGAATGAACAACTCTGACAAAAGGTGCATCAGGGTGATCAGGCAACGCCCTCGGCGTCGATGCCAAGCGCCCCACGGCCATACTTCATTTGCACTTTATAGGGAGCGTGCTTGGCATCAGGCCCAGTGAAAGCTCCATCTCGCCGCGCCGATGCACTGGACCCCCATCTGCCGAGCCGACCGGCGGGGCGCGGCCGGCCGCCCGGCCGCGGTGCCCCTGGGAATCGGGCGACGACTCGCCGGCGAGGGCGCCCCGCGGCTGTGGCGGCGGCGGCCGCGGGACATCCGCCGCCGCCGCCGCCGTGACGGCTGCCAGTCATCCGCCGCTGCCGCCGCGGCGTTTAACCGGATCTCGTAATGAGAACGTGCCGCGGCAGTCTGCACCATTGTCAGGCCGGGACAATGGTGCATGGAGATGCCTTGTGAATCTGCTTGTCGGCTTTTCCTGCGTTCGACCACGTTATCTGTTTCCAGAGACGCTAACGATGATGACTACCGGGGAAAGTGTTGGTGCTATTCCAGTGTAAAACTTTACCAGCAGATGGCGAAACCACGCAATTGCTTATGTAGGACGGTTTTGGGAAAGACATGCCTGGAGAATTACTTGTATATGGATTGGAACATTTTGATGGCTTCCCAAACGTTTAACGCAATTTTACGGCGGAGGCTCCTATTTGGCAAGTATGAGGGAGATCCTCCAAGAATCCACTGCTTCTAGTCTTACATTTCTTCTAACCTCTTTTGTAACAGCGTTTGTCGCTGCCGCAACTGAGAGAAAACGCCCAGTTTGTTAGTTTCAGAGGACAAGAAAAGATGCTTCATCCGTACATAAGACCATCAGACCATGCTGGTGGCACCCATGCCTGTTGCAATATATTGTTATTGCCAGGCCTTGCCTTCCTGACCAACCTCCCATGTCTTCCTGTTCCTGTCTACGGTTAGAGTCCTTGTGTATAATGTTATCTCCACCCGGCCGTGGAAGGTGCTGTCAATGTTCTGCATGCTTCTGTCGGAGCCGCTGTCCAATTGACGTCATCAGTGCATCTGCATCTGACGTCATTTGTTCCCTCAGTGGCATGTGTTGCTGGCGTGGCGCGCTCCTGCGGGAGGTGCTGCCCAACTGACGTCGTGAGTACAGCTGTATCTGACTTACCTGCTCCCGTCCGTCGCAGGTGCTGCTGGTGTTCGGCACGTTCATGCCGGAGCTGCTTCCCGACTGGCCGATGGAGGTCATCGCCGTCTGGCTGAGCGTCGCCGAGGGCATCTTGCTGGTGCCGCTGCTGCTCTGTGTGGACCCGCTGCTCCGGCTGGCCGTCCGCGGCGCCTGCACCAAACCACACGCCGACGACTGCACAGGTGAGGTCCCGGCCCCGCACCAAACCCCACCCCGGCCTCTGCACGGGTGAGGCCCGGCTGCGCGGCTGCGCGCCGAGGACCCCCCGACTCCGAAGGGGGGGGGGGGGGGGCATTGGCACTCCGCCTGACGGTGTAACCAGGCGTCTGGCGTGATTGGATGGTCAGGCCGAGGATCGGAGCAGGCCCCCAGATGACTGTCTGTCCGGCGGCTTGTCGTGAACTTCCTGTAGTCCTGGAGACATTAACAGACGGAATTTCCCAGGTTTCGACTAACGCAAGGCCACCAGGTTTGAGGTCCACAAAGGGCATGTCAGCAGTGAAGCCTCGGATAAATCACTATCACTTCAGATGTCTTCTGATATGGGACCTCGGATCACCGATGCGAAGGCTATTTGAAAATATTTGTTAACAAGGTTTGGAGGGACGGTTATCTCGGAATGATTGGCAACGAATGCAGACATTTGCACTAAAAATAATTATGCACATTACCACGAAGGATTATTTGCATAACGTGCAGGGCTTAGCTATCCACAAATCATCCAGCCTTGTGCTGTGCACTTAGCTTGCAACAAGAGCACTAATATTTCAGTATACGGTGCGATGTCTCAAGAGTTAATCGTATCCTCTCACCCCCACCCCGCACCCCTTCCCAAGGTTATCGCAGCCACAGCCGACAAATGTCAGCCCTCTGGCCTGCGTGGCCGGCTCGACCGCGTCGCCGCACTTTCCCCGAGCTGACGTCATCCTGTGCAGCCTGCCGACGCAGCTCACGCATCGTGAGCTGGCGACGCTATCTGGCCGTGGGAACCTTCCGGCTGTGTTCGGGGCCAGCGCCGAGCGTCGCCGCCGCCGAGCGCGAGCGCCGCGCCGGCGCCGCCGCCGCTCCCCGGCAGCCGCGCGCCGGCCGCGCACCGCCTGCCTCCGGCCGCCGCTCAAGTGGCTGGAAGATCGAGTGGAATGTGCAGACGAGCATTCCAGCGGGACACAATGGGGGCGTGGGCGGCGCGCCGGCGGCGTGGCGGCGCGGCGTGACCTGTTGACGCCTGGGCAGGGCGCACGCGTGCCCCTCGAACGGCTTCGTCAGGAGAGGTCGACGTGTTGACCGTCGCCTTTTCGCCTTGGATCGTCCCGTAGAGAGGTTGTCGGAAGCAAACGCGATGGCAGAACAAAGCTTTGAGAAACGCATGTCAGCAGCACTGGGGGCTTAAAAAGACCACTTCCCTTTGATCGACACAGGATTCCCAGCGCCCCAGCAGCGGTTCGGGTGGGGCACTCTAGTTATCCCAAGACGATGGGGTAAGCAGACCTTACACATCACCTGATATGTGCCTAACGTATGTGAGTTGATAGAAGTGCGCGCCACACCATGACGTCTTCCCGAGCGTTAGATCAAGGCGGCTTCACGCTGACTGCTGTCGCGGTCTCGAGAATGCCCTTAATCGGTCATCCGCCGAATTCGCAGACGCATCACACTTATGCATCGTTGGCGTTATCTTCGCCCAAACAAGGTGGCTTCTGACGATTTCCAGCATTTCTATGATACTACACACATGCCTACAGTTTATGCCACGCTAATTGTGTGCAGTCTGTGATGGAACAATGAGACATGACAGGTGTTCTGCAAGTCGCGCCAAAAAGACCGTTGAAATTTGCGCATTTCAACATTTTGTGATCAAAGAAAGTATGCTCGCCAGCTTCGTCACGCCCTTTTTCTTTAACATCCCCCATCTGTGGTCCGGTCTCAAATTTGCGCTGCGACTCGCTCCCGTCCCCACATCCGACGGGTCCGTCAGTTCAATTAATTTCGTGTGTGCGTTGCGTGCGTTGCATATTAAACCTGAGTTGCATAACACGTGACACAGGCTTTCTTCGCGGCTGTGTATGAGAAGCCCTTCTGGCTCTTTCTAAAGTGAGAGAAAGTGATACGAATGCCGTTCTTGATACGACGACAGGTGGGATGACACGCATTTCTTGCTTGCGCAAGTCACACAGTTACCTGAAATAATGCCGAAAGTCGATGACGATTACGAACGCACGTGAAGTGGCATGACACTCGCTCGTGGGAAATCGCCAAGCACCAAAGGAGAATAGCATGGATTTAGTCTGGGACCTGTCCAACCATTGGAATGTAACCTCGGGCTAATCGGAACTTATTTCCGACTTAAATCAATTAGGCCGCGTCTTTAGACCAACGTGTGACGAACCTGTGCGCTGACTCAAGCTAGCCATGCAGAAGTGTACAGTCTGTGACTGACTCAAGCTAGCAATGCGGAGGTGTGCGGTCTGTGACTGACTCGAGCTAGTCATGCGGAGTTGTACAGTCTGTGACTGACTTGAGCTAGCCACGCGGAGGTGCACAGTCTGTGACTGACTCACGCTAGCCATGCGGAGGTACGTCATCTGTGGCTGACTTGAGCTAGCCATGCGAAGGTGTACAGTCTGTGACTGACTCGAGCTAGCCATGCGGAGGTGTGCAGTCTGTGACTGACTCGAGCTAGCCATGCGGAGGTGCGCAGTCTGTGGCTGTGCGGCCGCGGCCTCTGGGGCAGGTAATCCCGGGCCCTCTGACAGTGAGCGGGCGATAATGAGCGGCGGTGTTCCGGCTGGCGGCCCACATAGGTAGGTCCCAGCCAGCCCCGCGCTCGTCACGGCCCGCGCACAAGCCTAGAGCGAGCCCAGAGCGCCGCCAGGCCGCGGACGCAGCCAGAGCCGCGGCTGGACCAACTGCCCGTTGTCATGGCGACGGAGGGTGACTGTTCACAGCAGTCGTCGATGGCTTGCGGTGTTCGTCAGCGTGCAGTATTGCCGGAATCCAGGCGAACAAATAGCCTTAACAGCTGCACAAATTGCTTGTGCGCCAGCTATTTATTGAGCCCGCATCACTATTCTCCTGTATTCGTAAACACATCCCAGCAAACGCCTTGGAAGTTTATTAATGGTTACTCTAATGATATATGAGTTCCCCTTCCCAAAGCAATATATCTTACCTGAGACAAAACATCGTCTCTCATCCGTGATCAAGACGTCTGCGGCTAAACCGCATCTCATCTGCACGATTTACAGACGCATAGCTTGCATGCACAATAAATAGCAGCCGAACAGGAACGGGGCTCATTCGCTCAATGTTTTGCGCTGCGCACCACCAACAATTAGCACTCCCCTGCGGCTCTGGCGGATGTCTCGAAACATTTTGGGTGTGTAGCGACAAGCTGACGTGCGAGGTACGATAGCGGCATTAGCTTTGCGTCTGACAGGTCATCTGGTGTGGCTCGGCATTTAAAGGCCGTCGATGCTACTGCTACATTTGTACATTTAGCTTTCGTCCGTTAGTCTATAACTGTACTCCATTTGGTGCGCACACGGGCTGTCAAACTGCGGACGCGTCCCGCTGCTTACATATAAATGTGAACGGACTTTCCCCCGGCTTGGTTGATCCAGTTCCAAGGGATATCTATACTGATACTTGCACTTTTAGAGGAGTCGCCTCCACCATAATTCCAAGATCATTTAGTTGATTCCAGGGCGCGGATGTCGCTTTATAAAATTGGTTCGGGTGGCTGAGTCAATAAAATTGACCTAACTTGCCCTCCAATCCCCACTTCTCCCCGAGTTTCGACCGCTTTGATTTGCGTCCGGGATGTCAAAACTAAACATTTTTTTTTTTTAACTGGCTGGTTCCAAGCTTTTTTTCGCAGTTGAGGAATGAGCCCCATTTGAAGCCGATCGGATAGTGATGATTATCATGCATGATGATGATGATACACATGGTGGTGCGTTTGGGGCCCAGTGAACCAGCAGTTCCGACGCTTCTTGCATTTAATTGACCAAGTATTCCTTTTTGCGCATATGCATTAGAGACTCAGCAGAGCATTGAGTGGACTCAATTTAGCATGGAGGACCAAGCCACCCCCGAAATTATGCAACAGGTATAAAGAAAGTAATCATATAGAAAGTATGCAAGTTCCAGGGTGTCCTGCGACTTCGCCTGAAGTAAAGAACAAATCTGGTATTACCTCCCCTGGCAGTGAAATATGCACATTTTTATGCGCGTTTGACCAGTGTTTCGTGGGCTCCATACCCAAAAAGATGGTAACAAGGTTGCAGTGCTTCGTTCGTCTCGCCTCTAGTCTTGCCTTGTCTTGTCTTCTCTCGTCTCGTCTCAGCCTGCTGGCCCTGTCCCGTCCCGTCCCGTCCCACCCCGCTTCGTCTCGTTTCGTTTTGTTCTGCTTTGTTTTGTTTTTACTTTGCCTCATTTCGTTACGTTTCGTTCTGTTTCGTTCCATCCCATCCCATCCCATCCCATCCCATCCCATCCCATCCCATCCCATCCCATCCCATCCCATCCCATCCCATCTCATCTCATCTCATCTCATCCCATCCCATCTCATTTCATGCCATCCCATGTCATCCCGCCCCGTCCCTCCCATCTCGTCAGGTCTCGTCTCGCCTCGTCCCGTATCGTCTCATCGTCCGCTGCTCTCTCGGGCAGGAGGCTCCTGCGGCGCCGGGCGGCCGCGGCTGACCCATTTAGACGGCCGGGCCGGCCTGGCAGTCACCGGTGCCGGGCGTGCACAGCCAGACGTGCAAAAACGCCCGCCACCCGGCCACATCGGGGGCATTCCGGCGCCGAAAGTTGTCCGTCGGGGCATGTGTCGTTCCGCGACAGCCAGGTGGACCTGCGAGCGGGGCACTGGGCGCTGTGGGCTCGCTTCTCTGCGGAAGCGGAACGTTGCGCAGGACAGTCACGTGTGCCACCATGCAGGCAGCGACGACCACCACAGCTTGCTTCAGCTCCTTTGCTGAAGGCCTGATAGTCCATGACTGGTCAGCGGTCTCCTTGTGATGAGGCTATGCTGCTCAATGGGCAGTGCGTAAATCATCTAATGTTCTCACGTGCATTCACACGCCCGCACGGCAGCAGCACAGTTAACCGACCGTCAGTCAGGCCATCACACGATCGTCATGTGCGGACGGTCGCAGACACTGCAGCTCGCCCAGAGTCGTGCTCGCTGCACACAGCTGCTGCAGGTCATCGACCTCCTTATCTTGGCCGGCAAACGGCCCCGTGTCGGACAGTGAGGCATAGTTTCCCCAGGCACCCTCCGTTTGGGCTCCGGTCAACAGCAAGTCTAGTGCCGATGCGGACGGCCTGGACGTCTTAGGCACATAAAATGTTATGTTATAATGTAGTACGTTGCACAACTCGCATATACTAAATGGGCGAATGAAATGGTAGGCAATAACTCGCTGCCAGGCAGCGTTCAAGGAGCATGAAAATAACCTCAGCAGTTAGCAATCCATTAACCCCGTCGCCAGTTAGGTTCGACAATTCGTATGGCGATTGAGGTGTAACGAATTGACCAAGGCGGCCTTTTTTAGTACCCACGCTGACCCAGCCGAGGTAAATTACCTTGTGACCGCAGTAAGGGGGAGTCTTAAGGAGAAGCTCTCACTTCGAATGTCGATTTAAGCTGAATGTTTCATCGCCAGGCGGCAAACGTCGGCTGGCAGTCGCAAGCAATCCTACAGTCGACTCCGCAGGCCACGCTGTTCAGAATTCAGGACGAGCACGCCAGCAGCCAAGGCCATCCGCACCAATCCTTCACAAACGGCTTGACGCTTGCGTGCAATTACAAATGCAAGACAGCGAGTGGGGCCCAGCACACACGTCAGGCGCGTGCGCAGCGGCGGAGTGAGGCCCGCTAGCGGCAGCTGAAGCGGCAGCCCAGTCCGCATCCCTGACCTGGCCTGCCCGCTAACGGCAACTGGAGCGTAAGCCCATTCCACAACCCTGACCTGACCTGCCCGCTAACGGCAGCTGGAACGGTGGGCCAGCCAGCAGTCCTGACCTGACCTGCCCGCTAACGGCAGCTGGAGCAGCGGGCCGGCCGGCAGTCCTGTCCTGACCTGACCTGCCCGCTAACGGCGGCTGAAGCGGCGGTCCAGTCCGCAGCCCTGACCTGACCTGCCCGCTAACGGCAGTTGGAGCAGCGGGCCGGCCTGCAGTCCTGTCCTGACCTGACCTGTCCGCTAACGGTGGCTGGAGCGGCGGGCCCAGTCTGCGGCCCTGACCCGACCTGACCTGTCCACCAACGGCAGCTGGAGCGGTGGGCCAGTCTGAGGCCCTGATCTGACTTGCCCGCCAACGGCAGCTGAAGCGGCGACCCAGTCCGCAGCCCTGACTTGACCTGCCCGCTAACGGCAGCTGGAGCGGCGGGCCCAGCCTGCGGCCCTGATCTGACCTGCCCGCCAACGGCGGCTGAAGTGGCGACCCAGTCTGTGGCCCTGACCTGACCTGCCCGCTAACGGCAGCTGGAGCGACGGCCCAGTTTGCGGCCCTGACCTGACTTGACCAGGTCCTTGCCGACAGGCAGGCGTGTACCTCACCCGGTATTTAAAGCACTGGTTTCACAGGGCAATATTTTTTTAGATGCACGCGTAGAACGTTGTGGTGCTACCAAGTCGTGATATGCCATCTGTCTTTTTGCCAGCTGTTAATTACGGCGCTATATTTCGAGAAAGATTGCATCCTTGAGGCGAACCCTTTGGGAGGCTGACATGCTCAACTGATCCGTACCAGGCTGCGGGCATACTTCTAGCTATAGCGTTACAGCGGCGTGAGCAGAAGAAATGAGAAAACGGCAACTGGCCTCCAGACTCAACATATTGGGGGGGGGGGGGGGGAGATTGTTAAAATGCTCCTAGAATACAATTTTCACCTCGTTCGAGAAAATGAAAGAACGCTCTGGTAGGCCTTACTCATTTTGGTGAACGTAATATCGTGATTAATAGCTCGGTGATCCGCCATATCGACGCGTTGTTTGCCTTATAATGAGATCGAAGTTCGCCAGAGGAAGAATGCCAGGCGACGAAGCCTGTGCTTTAATTAACTGATATGCTTAATTAACAATCCGCCCCGTCCGCCAGCCGCCTGTCGCGCTGTTTACGGAGTCACTCATGCTAGAGACTATTTGTCATAGACGCAATCGTTTTATGAGGAGAAGAATCAATCCTGTAAAGGCATGAAGTGTTATGTTTCTTGACATTTCGTGGGCGTGCACTAATGGCTTGTGAGAGGACATTTCCCCCACATAGCACAAACATTTTAGGAGACAGCCTACGTGCAGAGCTCGACGCTTGCGAAGTTTCCGCCACGCCCCATTCCCAACCTTATTACGGACGTTTGTTTCCGAATAAACAAGTTTATTGCCTGGCAGTACGATTTATGTCGGCTGCGAGCATGCCCAAGGTCCCGGAAGAGCAGAGGGTCCCACAATATGATTGCATAACGCTGTGATTTAGCACGGCGGTCGGTCAGACACGACAGCAAAGCAAAATGTCTTCTTGAAATGAGCGCTCTTCCGCTTCAGACCGGCCCATGTTCGAATCACCGCTTCGTCTTTTGCAGCGCGCTCTCACATCTGAGGAGTTCAGACGCATGCACTAGCATGGGCGCACCGTGCATTACTCGCACCAAAGGAGATGCCGCACTAGTTGATGAAGAGTGTGAGAATAGGCTAGGAGACATCACGCCAAGGACTGAGAATACCGAGGAACAAGGACCACACAAGACCAAGGGCTAACGATACAGAATACCAGGGGCCAGGGACCACACAGAACGCTACTTGTTTGACGATTGACTTTTCCTATTACGGAATCACGGAAACGGATCCGGCAGCCGGCGACGAAATGGGTGGTTTCTTTACCGGCCCGTTTGTCCTGTTCCAGGCGACGGTGGCGATCCATTTCGCAGCTGCGGAAAGGAGTCGCACCAGTCGGCCGAGGCCAAGTTTCCAATCACAAACGGGTCACTGTTCTCCCTGCAGGACGGCGCTTCGCTCCACGCAGGTACGCAGCGACGCTCAGTCGGCTATCTCCCCCCCCCCCCCCCCCATACCACTGTGTCATCAGTCACTCCTGTCCTCGGGCTGGTTGGAGTCAATGGCGGGGCGCACGCGGTGCTTTCATGCGTCGCGGTGATTTACGCTCTCCCCGGACGGGGGTCACGTGTTCCAGCTTCAGCGCAGCTCACGCAGGTCACGTGTTCCAGCAGGTCACGTGTTCCAGCTTCAGCGCAGCATCCTGAATTGACGGCTGGTTTTCGCTAACAGCCCGACGTCAGTTTCTCCTGTAAACGGCTGATTCCATTGTGTGCGACTTGGTCCCAGTTTAGTGACGGGCATCGTTTGAGTCAGCGCTGCTCTAACCATCATCTGTCCGCGTTTGCATAAAAGCCGATCGATCCTGACTGTGTTAAGCCTCATCCTGGCTGTTTCAAGCCCCGATCTCCTTGTGTTTCAGTGCGGTCCCGCTGCATGAAGATGGGCGTGGGCATGCTGGGGGAGCCGACCGGTAAGCCCCGCTTCCTGCCGACCCTGTACGACCCGAGCCGGCTGGCGGGCGGCGGCGACGCCCGCTCCGAGCCCCTCTACTCGGACCCGCTCACCAAGACCGCCAGCCTGGACAGCATCATCAAGTGCCTGCCGCCCGGCGACGAGCCCATCTACGCCACGCTCAGCACGGGCCGGCGCAGCCCCGAGCGCTGCAACTCGGCCACGACCATCGCCAACGACGACTTTGAATTTCGCGGCTCCAAGCGCTTCTGCAGCCCGCGGCGGCCGCCGTGCGAGCCGCCGACGGCGTCGACGCGCGGCGACCAGATGAGCATCCGCTCCACGGCCTCGGGCGTCACCATCCGCGTGGAGGGCGGGCCGCCGGCGCCGCCGCCGCGGCCCAGCCTGGGCCGCCCGCGCGCCGCCGCCGCCGCCGTCAGCTCGCTCAAGCGCAAACTGGCGCTCTCCATGAACGACCTGGACACCGTGGGCGTGCCGGCGGCGGTGGAGGAGCGCGCGGCCGGCGGCGCCGCATGCCGCATGTCCTGCTACGGCGTGCCCTGCCACAGCGAGACCGACCTGGCCGGCGCCGGCGAGCGCCAGCAGAGCGCGCCACCGGCGCCGAGGCGCGCCAGCCCGCGCGGCACCGCGCAGCGCGTCCTGCGCTACAAGAAGACGTCGCCGCGGCGGCGCGCGCGCGAGCCGCCGCTTCGCTCGGCCATCGTGCACCGCCAGGGCCACAGCCTGCTGGCGCTCAACGAGCTGCGGGCCGACCACGTGCTGCACCGCGGCGAGATCGTCTCAGTGGAGGCGCTCAACCAGGCGATGGCGCTCACTCCCTACTCGTATCTGGACAACGGCGAGGTGTATCGCCACCACTCGCGAAGTGTGCCGGACTTCCAGAAGGTGTTTATCAGCGGGTACCTGTGAGCGCGACGGTGCTGCCGCCTGTCCGCGCAACAGCAAACCTCAGCCCCGCCACCGCAGTGGGAGCCAGCAGTATTAGTGAGGCGTGAGTGAAGGCCGGAGTGCAGGCAGTTGACCACCGCTCGGAATTTCTACCGGGCGTGTGGGTATACGCGTTAGCGAGCTGAAGCACGGTCCAGTGTGTTGCAAAGCGCGCGTAGCTCGTGGAGGGATTTTACAGATGCGTAATTGGACGAGGGATGTGTGCAACATGAATCTCAGAAAACATTGCCAAGCGTTTGAGATAGCAATGGTTATAAGATGGAGCGCTTGTGTAAATGTTCCTTGCTCCTAATGTGAATGACTGGAATGTGGTGCATGCTGACGGGCGCGTCCTTCCGTCTCTCCTGTCACTTCTGTTCAGCTATATGCCAACAAATATATTGTCTGTAGGAGACCTTTTTATCGGAACGGCGTGGTGGTTACGAACTGGTATGCCGACCGCACGCCGGGGTGAAAGATTAAAAGCATCAACGCTCAATGGGCATTCAGCCCACATGCAAGTTCGTGCGACCGTAATAATGACTAAAACCACGACGGGCTATTGACTCTGTGTTCAACGATCCACCAATCACGATGTCATTACTCAAAGGTCTGGAAGCTTACGGTCAAATGTGCAAACATTTCAAGTCATGTAGATAGCGGTTGTTTAAGACAAACTCCACAACTCCAAAACAATAAGTTTACACTACATATAACGCTGTCGTGTCCAACCAGTACTTTTCAACGTTCAGCACGTTTTCCTTGAAGCAATCCGTTGTAATGATTTGACCTCGCAATGCAAACATAGTCTTCACTAGCCCAACATAAGCATCGGATTTGTTTCCGCGACGCTTCGCTTCATGCCCGGTGCGTTTTTACAGCGTTTCAACCCCTCCCAACGTACCAGTGGCGATACCAGCGCCACCTATTTCACGGCCGCCAGGTGGCAGCATTTTTCACTACCCATATCCATCACTATAGCGCCGCCCAGTCCTGGGGCTTCCCAGCTGTGATCCGTCCCTCTGCTCAAACTCGACAGCCCCCCGCGCATCCCAGGGAGCTCATTTAGTGCTCACTTGACTTGTGAAGCATTGCCCATTCTAGCCCGTTAACCACTTCGCTGATGGGGAGAGGCCTGGAAAATGATTGACATTTACCGATCCTAGTGGTTCCAGCATATTGCTCAGCCCGCTCACGTTTCGCGTCCTATAGCCGGGACTAAATCTCAAGGTGTGGTGCACAGCGCATAACAAGTAAGTCAAACGTCCGGCCATATCAAAGGCTGGGCCGTTTCATGCCGGTCACACCCGGGTTCATACCATACCCCAACGCATAAAGCCTCCGTTAAGTCTGAACTTGTCATTATTGCTCGGCACGCGGCTACTGTCACGCAGCTTTGTCAACCGGGTAGCTTCTGCGAATGACTAGGTCCCCGCGCGACTTTGACACCGCGCACGTCTGCTTCCTACAGCTGGCACTCAGAGATCGTCGTCGGTCGCCACAGTCCCTTTCGCCAGGCGTGTGCCTCGCCTTGTCGTCATGCCCGCTCCACGGTTCAGTCCCAGACACAGCGCCTCTATATCAACAGTGGTATATTTCCGATTGGACGTGGCGCCGTGGCCGCCGGCAAACGCTACCAGCCCTGCCCGGACGGCACGGCCGTCGCAGCACCCGGAGAGAGCAGACAGTAGAGTAACGGCGGCGGCGACACCGGCCCGGCCGCGCGCGGCTCGGCCGACGCAGCACCCGGAGAGAGCGGACGGCGGCGGCGCGCCGCCGCACCAGCCGACTGTGGCGGCCAAAGGCGACGCAGCGATTTGTGCGGCACACACGGGAAGCGCGGTCGGCAACGAGACGGCAAACGACCCGCCACACGGCGCAGCAGCAGCCCGGCATCGGCGTGCTTCATTTTATGTGTGCATCCTCGGTATAAAAAAATACACGCCAGCAGGAACCGAGAGCCATACCCCGCCCCGCCATATCATTAATAAAACCCATATATCTCAGCCACCGGGATAAGATGTGGTCCAGTTTGGCCGAATAAATACATAGAACACACTTGTTTTGGAGATGGAATGACTCCGCTTTTCAATATGGTCCATTACGTCATGCGGATGCTCTGGATGATTTGGAAGATAGCTGAAAAGAAACGGACATTTAGTTTTGACTGCTTTTCAGCACCTGCTACAGTCTCATTTGCCACGATATCCGAGCATAAATAAATGAAGAAGTCCGTGACAACTCACTACACATCACCGCCATGTCAGCTATTGCTTTACTTTCTCAGGTTTAAAGTACACAAAAATGTGAATTACAATATGCACGTGGCACGAGAAACAATGATCGGGGAAAAGCTCTGGCATGTCAGCGGGTTAGAGCGCAGTTTTTCATTTTACCCACTAATGGAAGGGTGGGTTTGAGCCGCATCAGGCGCTCGCAATATCCCCCCTCCCCCCCCCCCCCCACACTGCGATGGTCAGCGGCCGGTGGCAGCAGTCGCGCTGAAGGTCAGATGACGTCACCAACAAGCACTGCGTAGTGTCGGCATATGTTCCTTGAATTCAATCCAATCGATATGTTCAAACTACATTGGTGCATACCTGATCCACATACAACGAAGATGAAGAGAGCCAGAAGCCAAGGTCCAACTGGGTATTTGTCCTCAACAGCTTTCTGGAAAGAAACATACAAATCAGCGTGCAAGATCAAGACCAAGACAGCAACACAGAACAGCCCTGACATGACACCAGCGAGCAAACAAGTTGCTCAACATATCGGTAAAGCACATAGGGTGCTACGATGCTGAATGACCATGGGGGGGGGGGGGGGGGGGTCACAGCAGCCATATGTCAGGCCAATCTGGAATGTCAGGCTTCAGTAACCAGTGGAACCAGCACTAACACATTAGTGAATCAGGATGATCTGTGACCCCTGTTATCACAGTTATTGTGCCATACACACCATGGTCAGCTGTGCTCATGTTCCAGGCCACTTGTGAGCTTGTCACACCCAATGCCTGTTTTATAATGGTGTTTCACCAGTGCCTCCTGGTACATGTATAATAATTGCCAGTGTAACAACTCCCAGGTTGTAGCAAAAACCAAAGCTTTAAGGCCTTTCTTGCTCATATCAAGTGCATGTTAAAAATAGACTGTGTATGCAGTATTATTCCACCACTACATAAAACACTATTGGGTGACATTAAGCTTCATTTCCAAACATCCAAGACATAGTAATATCATCCAGACTTTGAGTGTCACTGGTTGACATACTTCCCCATGACACAACCAATTTGCAAAATGCTTGACCCAACCATTTTCTACATTTTATGTGAATGTGAATCTAAAAGGAAGTGATCTCTCATGAATCTGAAAACCAAGATTTTTAGGTGTCATTGCACCAGAACACAACCTGAAATCAAATATGTGATGCTGTTTGTCAAGTGTGACATCCACCAAGTATTATGACAATCAGTAAAGTTGGTGTAAAATGGCATGCAAGCTATGGCACATAGAAATTGTTTGTTCCACTCCACATTTCTATGCCGCTTCCATCTTAGTTACACCATAAAAGATTGTGGACATCAAGTTCAATATGACAAAATTCCTCAACTGTTTATTAATTGAGAACGAAGATGCCTTGAAAATATTTACAGTACAGTCTCATTCCTTCTATCATTAACCAACATTATATTGCAACAAATGATCTGTTAACAACCTGCATGTGACAACCATGTGACAGGTAGTCTACTGCAAACCACAGCTTCAGGGTGTAGCTCCCCTTCCTGTTGGGATGGCTCCAGCCCCAGCCCTGATTAAGCGAAGAAATTGGGTCAAATGTTGTGAAGAATCATTTTGTTGTATTTTGAGCTAAGCTTATAAAATATTTCCTAGCTCAGCCTCCCCAACATATTTTGTAAAACTACATCTCTGCCAGACTGAAAACAATGTTACAGTGAACATTTCTGCACAGCAACCACATTGATACATGTCCAGGGTATATACACCACAGATCCAGGCACTCAGAACTTGATGTATGGTCAACAGTAATTTTTTAGGGCATGGAGCTGATGTTGAAAGGAATTAGGATATTGTCCAGTCAAGGTCAAGTGAGCATATATTTCAAACCCAACAATAGCTATAGAATGCAGTGCATTTGGTCTGATCAGTTCACCATACCCCAACATGAGTTAAGTGCACAATTGCCCCAAAGGCAACCCATTTATGATGTCTTGCAGACTCGTTCGGTGGCATCCCTGCAAAGCTGTCATGTCTGTTGAATGGGGACCTGTTCCCAATGGTACATTTGACCAATGGATTATTTGCCTGAAGGTTGTGAGCTGCCCTTCATTAGCAGCATGTAACTCCAAATGGAGGCCCTAGGTCATTATTGGCAGAGACACTAACACTGAACTATCCATAATATTGTGGCCCTAGGAAATGGGATGTACAAGCATAATGAACTCCAGATGTCAAAGGCTGGTGATGGCAGGCACTGAAATGGGGTGTTTCATTGCACAAAATACATGCATTTCTGAGAGTAATTGCAAAGAAGATGCACCCATCATGGCTTATGCTGTCCCAGCTGTGGTCAAACCACACAGCTCTGTGGAATACCTGAGCATGCAAGTTTATCAGACCCAAAAACTAAGCATGGTAACAACTACATCATAAAGATAGTCATTACTGCACTGCAGTTTGCAGCTTCATAACCCAAACGTAAAATCCGAGGGTTGATTTGTCAGGGAACATATGGATGTCCGTAATGCTGGAACTTACCGAAGTTTTGGGTACGTTCCCCCTCAGCGTGATGTTCTTGCCAGCCTTCTCATTCTGTATCCTCATGCGCTGCTTGGCGACCATAGCTGCAGATGGTTTGTCAAGAAACTTCAAAGAGCGCCTAGGATCTATATCCCTCTCAGACCAGTGGCTTCACAAGCACGCCAGTACGCAGGCCGACACCGTTTACGAAAGAGCGCTATCGCCGCAGAAGCGTAAACTCTCGCGTCACAACGGTGAACTCTCAGTGATTTCAAAGTTCGCAGGAAAATAGATCACAAAGAAACACATGCTCGCGTGAGAATTATCCTCCGGTCATTTCGTTCAAAGAGTATCTAAATATTTAGGGAGAACTTTTTCAAGCCACCTCATTCTGCTGTAATTCATCAGGATTTATTTTACAATGGACTAGGCAATGTTCATACGCGTCCACGTCAACCGCGTCGTCAGAGTACAGCAGGAGCGTTGTAACTAAATAGAACATACCGTTAAATTAGCATCCGTTTATCCCCATGCACCCAAACACTAAAACACATGACGATTGTTTTTTGCGGTTTCAACGGACAGACCAATAACGTTGCAACATATCGAGCAACATATCGAGTTTGCAACAATCACAACATTGTTGTGGTTCCAACAGTATTGTTAAGACGATTCAATGAAAAAAACTGCAGCATTCTGCTCATTTACAAAAATCCAGAGGCACAGGACACAGATTCCGGGAGCACATTCACCGCGCGTGTCGACTAGCATTCTTTGTGAGAGCACGCCCCCCCCCCCCCCCCCCAGTGTTTTTGGCCGGTATGCTACGAAAAGCATACATAAGAGACGACTATCACACAAAGACTATCTTTTCATCTTTTTAGCATTATTTTACTTGAAGCCAAACTTTTTTACTACGTGGTCTGAAAAAATTAAAACGAGTAACATCATGTTCTATTTGTTGCGGCATCGTTACTTGAAAATATAAGGTCACCCAAATAATAAGATAAACAGTCCATACAATAGAATAAATGCAATCCATATCCAAATTTTTGCTTCGGCAGATTTTGTGTCGGATTCCGGGTGACAAACAATGTATTGCTTGCACACCGAAGCACCATCCCATTATTGTAATGAAGGCTTAAGAGAACCATTCTGCCTCGGGTTTTTATCGAAATAAAACGAAAGGATATTTACCGTGCCATGCAATTGTACGATTATCGGCGCCCTGTGATCGGGCTGCCGCCGCCAAGTCAGCAGCCAGACGGCCCTCTTCGGCGAGCCATATGCAAACACTTGTTCTGGAAGGCGAGCCCTCCACCGCGCGTTTCGCCACATCACGCATGTGGTCAGCATAACTTAAGTTGAACTCAGCTTTACCAAAGTCGGGCCTCAGTAACGACGATTGGTGTGTCTTGGCGGCGATATAGTTTTTTGCGATAATTTTGTGCGTTGCGGCTAACGAGTTCGTGGAATGGCAATGTCTGTTAAATGCCACACTACGAACATGTTTCCCAAAGGTATCACCTGCAACATAGAAATCAGTCATTAACAGTTGAACTCGGCTAAATGCATGCCACTATTCATGATAACATTGATATTGTTTGTGCATCTTTAAATCTAAGCTTGCCCCCACCTTTGTGACAGAAATACAGAACACTTTGAGTTTCATATGAAGTGCCGTGTTTATAATTGTTGAAATGTGTAGCTGCATTAATCTACGATTCGCAGGGAATTTACAGATTTGTGCTTAAAAGAAACTTTTAAACTTCAAAGGAGATGTGTATCGCCGTACGCAGCGGAAAATGTGCCTCGGTAATGCGCAACTGTGCGTATAAGTTAACGCTTAAGCATACGATTGCGCATTATTGTTTATGTGCACGTATCGCTGCGCAGTAGATGTATAAGTGAGGTGTTTTTTGTAGGCTGTTCTGCTACTTCTTTGTAATGCTGAGGGAGAGCTAGCCAACATGAAATTAAAATAGCATACAAAAAATGGCATGCATCCATTCCATGGACATTTACGCCTGCCTGAGAATCACAAAAAATCGACCCAGCATGGATGGCCGCTTGACTGCGACGCGCTCGGTAGCGGAGGGGCTCAATTTGACTAGGTCAGATGTCAAAACTAGGTCAAAATGCCTGTTAACCTTCGAGCCAAATAATGTCAAATCTGGATTGGTGTCCTCCCGAGTACCTCCAGACCTCCTCATACAATCGTCTTGAGCCTAGATACCTGTTATGAGCACAATTTCACTGGTGTTCACTTCAGGTCATACAGGTCGGAGAAGGCTGCGCCGCATCGGTCGGCAAAACGGTTGGTGTCGGTCATTTAAGGTCAGTGACCTCCTCTGATCCACAATGAGTCCAAATAAGATGTCTGCTGACATCCCTGTGATCGAGGGCATTTGAGAGGAGCATCGAAAACTATCTGTTACACCTCTTTTCCCGTGAAAAAGCTTGGTTTTGACCTCGGTCCGACCCAAGTTTTATGGAATTGGTCGTAACGCTAACCTCAATTCGCTACTTGTCTAAGAGAGTATTTCAGAGATTTATGGCTTTGTTTAAAGTGAGTGTCCCTCCTAAGGGCAGTATTACAAACACACTACTGTAGTGAAATATCGGGACTAGTTGCGTGTCATAAAAGCCCTGGCTAGGTGCCAATGCAGCACCGTCAATAGATAATAAAGACATAAATTTAACTATTTTCGAGTCCAAATTGCGCTGCCAATGCTTTGTAATAGCATTACACTTCCTTCCTGCAGTCATAGCTGTGCAACTACCGACGTTAGAGCGGCTGCGCCGCAACGGTCATAAATTATTTGGAAAACTTTCAAAAGGGGATAGCGACTAAGCTGATACCCGCCCCAGGCGCTGTTAACAATAACTAGGCATGTGGCAGTCCTGTTAATAGGAAGCACATCTTCTACACAGGATTCATCCTCATCATTGTTTTTACATTGCATTTTTATGTAGGTAATAAAAGCAATTCGCTTTTAACCTAAATCTCACACAAGTATTGGCCACTGTCATAGTTGATGCTATGGCAAATTAGCATGACGCCAAATTGAGACCGATTTTTTTGCGCACGATTCGCATGTTGCAGAAAATCATGGATTGAAATAATTAAAAATCATAAACAAAAAATCACAACATTGATAAAACGGCACTATTTTGCAGCGAGGTGAGGGGACGGCTGTTGGCTAACTAAAGAAGACTAATTAAAAGTTTGAAAAGGATGTGTAATGTTGCCAATGACTTGGCCCCCAAACCGGTAGCTAGATGTAATGTTGCCAATGACTTGGCCCCCAAACTCGCTAACTAGATCTCTTAATGTAGTGGGATTTGTGTATCCCCAGAAAGACATTTGTTCCTCGTGTATAGCTGTGTGCCTACCAACGCAAGGACCGTCCCTCCCCTTGTAACAAAAAGTCATGGTTGCTCCCACTACAAAACACAAATCGCAACAGGTGAGCGGATAAACAATGCAATAACCCTCACACACCTAGGGCCATTAGCATGCCATGGAGTGTGAGGTGAAGGCAAAAGCTCTGGAATACGGAAATGACCTAAGTTCACAGTTCGTAGTTCACACTTCGTTTCTCGACGGGCTTCCATATGGCGGCTATTCTGCACCCAGTCGCTTTTATACCAGTACGCCAGACACAAAGGCATGCAAGGAGCGCATTTCCGATGTTGGCATAAATACACACGCACATAGCCAACTACTCAGTCACAAAGTCATGCTCTTAACACGCGCAGGGGTGGGGGTCAATTTGACCTCCCCGAAAGTTTTTCCGGAATGGTTTCCGAACGGCGCGGTGCAGCTGCGCTACATTTTGCATAGCTGCAGATGATTGAACAGCGGATCGCTTGGCATCATAAATTTAGACGCACCTTGCAAGGTAGCTGACCTGCGACAGGTTAAAGACAGGTCAAGGATTCATAAAAGTCAATTTCTAGGGAATCGTTCGATATGATGCAACAACGGAGTGTTAGACGAAGCCAGACATCTCTGACATACTTTCTTAGGCAACATTACAATTGAATGAACAAATTCCATTGACCTAGGGCCAGGTATGAAGGTCAGACCAAGGTCAAAGTAACCTGCTTTATTACTCTACGTCTTGCTGTATGGGGCAGTTTCTGGTGCTCATTTCAAATTTATTGATAAAAGGAACCTCACTATCACGTTTTCATGGACTTAATAAAGGTCAGAATAGATCATTGACCTAAAATGACCCAGGTCAATATTTTGATTTTAGAAACAAACTGCCTAGCGTAATCTTTGTCGCTTATTCAAATGCAAAACTCAGATCAGCCTTGTATGATTTTTGTCACTGTGACCTTCAAAAAGGTCAAAAAGGTCACTGACCTTAAATGAGGGTGTGACCTTTGGCTTAGATTTGGTATCTAGGCTCTTGGGGCGCTTTGGAGACCAACTTGATGTTTGACCGTGTTTGACCTTATTTGACCCAAAGATCATAACTTAGGAACCTTAAAATTTGACCTAAATGAGTCCACGTACAGGTTAACACGCCCTGGGAATTTTGTGTCCCTAGCTTTCTCAGTTTCTGAGACCTCAGTCGGCTCAAATTGGCCCCCACCCGAGCGAAGGGCATCCAACCGGCCACCCGAGCGCGTGTTAAAACACCCAAGAAGGCACGCCGTGATGAAGGGTGGGCGGCCGAGCGGGTGGGCGGCGTGGGAGGCAAGCAATTCCATGCGACAGCCGCCCGGAACAGAAACCCCCGCTGAGTGGCAGTCAATTTGACGCGTTCAAAGAGCAGTAAACCGCTACCTCGGGCAACGGTTGAGGTATGGCGTTGAGAGGCCCCCGCGCGCGTATGAAAAGCGAACTTAGAGCAACGGTCGCCCCGCTGACACGCGATGCACGGTGCACGTCGACACAGTCACTAAGTCCTTCGTGGCTAACCCTGTCCCATCCTCCACAACCAAATGCGTGCCGCCTCCATGACCGCCATAGAAGAGCGCTTTCGGCGCCCTAAGGTGGCCTCAAAAGGGGTGCATTTACTTGCCGACCAGCAGTTGCGCGTGCGTCCTGTGCCTGCCCCCTTGATCCACCCTCGCAAGACTATTGTGCAGCTTAAATCAAAGGCTTATGGAAACTTTGCAAACATTAAATTCATATATTGCCTTTCGTAAAAATAGAGCGAACTAAATCCGGCAAGAAAAAACAATTGTTAGAGTCGCAGGCTGTCAAGCCTTTGGTTCGCCTCCCCCCCCCCCTCCCCCCCCAACTGGTTTACAGAAATTGACAGCGCTGCTATGCCCCCTCTTTAGCTAAGGACTCTCGGGACTGGGGACCGAGGGCTCGAATGAAGGACTCGAAGGATTCAGAGGCTGGCTGGAGGTCATTTTCAGGGGCCCCGGACCGACCGCAGGGCCAGGCCTTCACATGTCAGTCAGCCAATCTCAAATCTCCTGCGCTGACCGGAGCATCCTGGGACAGTGTGGGTTTCTATGTCAGTCAGACAACAGCGATGCAGCACGGGGGAGGGGTTCAGAGAGGAAGGTTTCCCCTGCCGACAAGCAGGCAGCAATAGCATGTTTGCCCCCTCCCCCGAAAAAAATTGGGGAGGCACTCTTTTCCCACACTTAAGCCATTGTACCTATCTGCAGGTTACACAAATTCAGATCACGGATGCTTCTGAGATGGAGGGTAATACATCTCGCTGAGAAGACCCTTTTCTGCATCGAGGCGCCCTTTCTCTGGATCATGAGGTCACCTTTATGAATAAAGCAGCCCATGTTCTAGATTGGAAGGCCCAAGTATTGTGTCTAAGAGGCTACTTTGCTGGCTCGGTAGGCACGGTAGGTGAACTAGAATGCCCGTTTCTGGGTTATGAAGCAGTCTCTATATTCAGAAGGCCCCAACGTCTGGAACAGGAGGCTCCTTACATGCAACATATGACCTAGGCTCCGAAGCAGGATGTCCTGTTGTGCGATAACGGGGCCCCTTGGCTAGATGTGGAGAATCAGAAGCATCACGTGTGGATTAGGAGGCCCCCCGATACATAATAATGCTCTGTTTTAGGGCACCGAGACCCTTCGCTGTGCGATCAGAAAGCCCCATCCTGTTGTGTTTAATTGTCGACACTCATTTACTTGGATGCGGTGCATGCAACGGTTTGATAGAGGGGGTGGGGGGTGGGGGGGGGAGCAGATGCCCTCATAATGCTTCCCCTCTAAGAAGACACTGCCCAGGAAGCCCCCCTATGAGGAGGCCCCTTTTTGTCCAGTAAGCCGTTGAAAATTCCCCCCCCCCTTCCCCCCAACTCAAAATCCGTGGCGCCGTCCCTGCAGTCAGAAACCAACAACAGCGAACACCCGGCTGCGTGTCGGTCCATTTCCCATGCCAGGTCAAGACCAGGGCCAACACTGGTCAGGGCTCTGAGACAATGAGTGCCCCGGTGCTAGGCGCGTGGAGAAAATATCCGTCACGGGCCGCATACTTTTCCTTTCTTTTTGATCCGCGACATAGGCGGATCCTGGGTGAGGGGGGCGGGGCGCGGGGCCATGACCACCCCCCAAAATATATGAGAGTATGTGTTGGCCCCCCTCCCAAAACATTCCCAGAGCTTCATAAAAGTTTCGTCTACTTACCGTCTGTTTTAACTTTAACTGTGTTAACTGTTTTGTTTTAACTTCTGTTCAAGATTCAAAAGCATTTCGGTGCTTTTCTCGGTCTTGAATGGTGTCCCTACTAGGTACTCGCGAGAGACACCATGCACTGGACCTCGGATCCCACACCAGCAAGCTGGCGACGAACGGTTGCCCCCCCCCCCCCAAAAAAAAAACAACTTCAGGCTAGATTCACCCCGGATCCGCGAGAACGTTCTTTGACGTTTGGCCCGCGTTCGTTCCGGACATGCGCACCAAGGAAATCAATATCGAGCGGCGCTTTAAAGCGTTGACTCCGTCAAAGGGGGCATTCATTCATACCCACTGACATGGGCAGCCAGATTCGAGACTTGATTGGCCTGGCGCGCAGAGACAGCTGGGCGCTCGGCGCAGAGGACCTATCGCCGACCCTTCAGCGGTTCATTCATATCCCTGGCCCTTTCGTATTTTGTTTGGCCTTCCGTTCGATTTAATAAAATTGAAAGGAAACGACATTCCTCAGAATTTTTAGAGTACGCGCTCGCACAAAATTTCTGAGAAGTTGTTTCCGAACAGTGACAGAGCAAACGGGACAGGGGCGTAGTTTCCTATCCAGTTGGAGTAAGGGGGTTCAGCTTCAATTAAGGCTCCAGCCCCACAACTTCAAAATAAAGGTAGACGGAATCCAGAGAAAATCCGTGTGTTGACGATTTTTAGGGGTAGTTTTCACAGTTTTCACGGTTTGTGCAATGTGCTCGTCTGAACGTCACCATTTTGTGCCATACGTTAACGAATAGGCTGAGACAAGCGGCGAAGTTTGTTGGACACACACTAACAGTGTCATTTTGAAGAAGTGTGTTGCCTTGCCATTCTTATCTTGAGAGTGGTGCTCGTGTTAAATCACAAATTAGACACCAGTATTCCCGAAAATGTATGTTTAGTTGCTATTTTTTTCATAGTTTACGATCCGGGCTTCTTGGTTTGTTCAGTCCGAACGGTTGGGAAATGGTTGCTGTAGACAAAGATGTAGCAGTTGTCTGCTTGGGACCGCCGCTCGCCCAGTCGAGCAAATCATTTTTCATGCCCCTGTCCAGGGAGCCTTTCACGTGCTATCCATTGTTTTGACACGGTCTCGCGATACAGCTGTGGCGACTTCTGGCCTCCACCAACTGGCATCTGCTTAGTCAAACAATCAGCTGACTGGCCGGACTCAGACCCAGATGCCTGCCACGTGCTGGAGTCGGGCGTCTGAGCCCCGAGTACCGCTGTGGGAAGCGGCGTATACAGATTATATATAAACATAACACACCCTAATAATGGAATATCAATTAATAAGCTTGAAATAGCTGAGATGCGCACGGCTGACGTGTGAGGAGTTGGTGCAATCATTTACGCACATGAGGCGGTATCTCAATGATATTAACCATTTAAGTGCACATTTAACATGAACCGGCTGTGCAAAACACCTCGTGCTCGGTTCAGTGAGCCGTAACTTGAAGCGCCCTGGGCCCCAGTCGCGTTTCATGCCTGAAAATGAGTTATATATGCTGAGGAAATAGCGCAGTCATGATGATTACGGAAATGCTCACAACCTCGAAGTTGTAACGACTAAAGCGATCAGTCCGATGGCGATGTACTAATTTTGTGAATGTTTCATGAAACACCGGCATTAGCACACCCCTGCCCTATTGCGTTTTCTCACCCCGCCTCGACGGAAAATCTCATCGGGCTTCATTCATATTTTGTTAAGCGTCAACAGTCTAGGCCAGGTCTCGGTTATCCAAGTAGGTTCGACGTTATGTGGCATTACGTGTTATTGGATGTGTACAACTTCCGGCATAAAGAGTGTTAGCTGATGCGCCCACCTGTTAAAGAGGATGCAAAAAGGCTAAAGACTGGAGCGAAAGCATCCGACAGGATCAGCATGCAGTGCGTCTTGCGGGCTACAGGCTGGTCCTGTCGGGGTCCGTAGTTCTGTCCAGCCCTGCAGCCTGGAAAGCAGCACTCGCGTCAAGCATGTTCGACACGGCTTTTGCTATTTTTGTGGTGGCTGATTACCGCTATCGGTTTGGCGTGTTAGAGTCGATGGTCAGGTTTTGTGACTGTACCGTTGAATGTTTATGTCGAAATGGAGGTCGGTGTATTTCAAGAGTCATCCCGAACGTAGACGGCTAAAAGACTCCCCTCGTTTAAGTAAGTGGTTATATGGTGTGATAATAAGGGACCGGTTTGTGTTCAATCACCGCTAATGCACCGGTGGGGCATCACTTATTGCGCAATAACGTTACGCAATTGTTGGAGGCTGTAGAAGTTGAAGCATCGCTGAATAACGTCATACCAAGAAAAAAAAGCTAGACCAGATGCGAAGAGGCGTGTGAACCTTGCATGCAAGGCATGCAACGTGCGGCACAAGCAGAAATACTCAAGTTGATATCGATTATAAACGCGGGGATCTTAAGATGTGACTAGATGAGTCGGGCCCTTGATTGTCGGACCCGGCGGGCCCTTCACGCTCTTCGAGCCTCCTTGAACATTGTCTCTGGTCGACTCGGGGCCCCTTGCCTACACAGGTCCCCTGTTAGTGGCTGCGGGGCCCCACCAATTTAAATCGCTGGCTCCGGCTTTTCCCTTGCTTGTGAAATGTGCTCCAAGCCCATGTCACCGCTGAGTAGACTGCGCATTACTGGTGGCATCTGACCGACTTATAGGCCCTCATCGACTCAGGGTCCCCTGATCAGCGCGCAGGACCGCGTGCTGGCATTGGAGTGTATGGCTCTACCGGCTGAGGCTCCTGAATACGGCCTTTGACTGGCCTCTCGGGCCCTTCGGGTTCACAGATCGGGTCATTAATTGTAGGTCCCAGGGAGGCCGAAGGGCCCCTCGAAACATAATGGGGAGCACATGCTTTTGTGCCTCCCTCTGGCTACGCTACTTCTCCAAATTAACGTAAAATATAAACAAAACCTGAAACGATCGGAATCAGCGTATCAAGAAGCAACTGTACAATATATGTGGAGGAGATCGTGATCGCACCAATTATCAAACTGGCAGTGCGATATCTTTGCTGCGGTATTGGCCATGGCAATGCTAAAAATATTGAATTAGTACTGCATACCTAACATAATTTGTGGCGCGGGTATGACAAACACGGAAGTTTACTCGGCTCGAGTGCTACTCTCGCAGCTCGGTGCGTTGTTGTGGATCCCTAATTCTTGTAAGCTTGCGAGGGATCGATAATGCGACATTATTGCATGTAAGTATTAAAAAGTCGTAGTTTTAGTGATGTACTCCTAATCACTGAAAGGATGTTTAGTATGTATTGATGAGTGAGACGCAATGTCATGAATTTTTGCAACGTCATTTTGAAGTAAATCATTTAGAATTAAAACAACTGATGAAATAGGTGTCCAGGACCCATATTATAAAAATGCATATTGTGCTGAATAGTTCTGATTTAGCAGCAGACATGGTAACATTGCAGTACGCATACATCATGCATCAGCACTCAGATGTAAATCACAGCTCATAGTTTGACACATGGTCATCAGTTAGGCACTAATTTCAGTGCCTAGAGAGCCATTGCTTCCATGAACTGTGAGTTGCAAAGCTGCTTTCAGGTAGACATATTCTGGAAACAATTTCATGAAAAAGCTATTTGAAAGTTTGGTGCAATTTGGTGTGGCATGAGTTTGGCATGCATGGCAGTTAGGTACAATTTGGCTGGCCTGAGTTTGGCATGTGCATGGCCTGAGTTTGGCACATGCAGTCAGGAGGACCGGGACCAGTTTGCCAGTTGCCTCATGATACATTTTGATCATTTTGCTTGCAGACAGCTTATTACATCCTTGAGCATGCTGATTGTGTTTGTCCTGAAAATTGACAGCACACAGGTAGTCTCAGAGTTAGAGGATCTGGTAAGAGGTGAGATACTGGAGGCTCACTAAGTATAGAGTTATCATGAGGTTTCTTGGACTTTCTAGTCACAGAGAGATATGGGACAAGAAAAACTGGAACCAGGGATCAGGGTTTGCAGATCTTTTTTGACAATACTGATATGCCTTTTTATGTAAGATATCCTGACAGATGGTTTTCAAAATATCCATGGATGGAGGATGGAGGCTAAGGCACAGTTTTCAACCTTATAACACCCATATTCCTGTGCTTTAAAGCATGCACAGGGTCAAGCCAACCCTGGCTTTGAACTTAGTGTTGTTCAACCACAGGTCTCCTCTAGTTACTTTGGTGTTGGCTTTGAGTCATTTTCCACAACTGACTTGAGCTTCAGCTTCAGGCTGTGTTGATGATTGACCAGCTTTGGCTTTGTCATCAAACATAGCTACAAGTGGTCAGCACAATTTGGCCTGGCCTGTAATGACTGGACTCAGCTTCACATGATCTTTAACAGGCTTTGGGTTCACCATTGCTACTTTGTTTGCTGCTATTGCAATTTTTGTTTTACAAAAACTGTATTATCCATCCTGTTATTTTGATGCACCATGCAACTTTTTGAGGCTGTGAAACATGGCTAGAAAAAGATCAATCTCAGGACCAACCAATTAAAACTCCCCTCATGATGTCTCCAGGACCAAGTCTGAAAAGTTGTGTGAAAACAGTCAAGACATTGTGTCAAAATGGTTTTAGATACTCAAAATGAAAATAATAGCTGAAAAAGTGTTTATGTATGGTAACACCTCATCTCAGTTATCCTGTAAAACCATAGTGAGATATGCTGATCCATTGCAGTTAAGCAGGCAAATATATTTTTGGTGCTACAAAACAAGAATTTTGTAAATCTTCAATCTTCATGTCACACAAGCAAAATGTGTGGAGGATGGGTTAACTCAGTTTTGAGAGCAATCACCTCATAATCAGTGATCAGTGTAGGGCTCTAGCCTAGCTCTGGACCAAGATTTTCATCCCTCTTCTGTACCCCTTGCACACAAAAAAGTGCAAAAAAAATTGGATGTCCAAGGCAACTGAGCTCTGCAATACACCCCTAAATTGTGGTAGTGACGATTCAAATCCATTTGTATTTTGCTGTGGGGTTAAGACAAGCTACTGGGTTGGGTAAGGTTGTCTGGGGTGTCACCAACATTGGAGGTCTGAGGGTGATTGATGTGATGTGGGGAAGCCGAGTAGGAGCTCGAAGCTGGAAGCCAAAAAGTTATGTTGAGAGAAACCAGCTTGGTGTCCTGGGACATCAAATAGTGAGTGCAGTCATTGGGACTTCATGGCGCACTTCAGCTGCTGAGGCTATATGGCTTATCGGTCGCCTGCCTCTCACCCTGGCAGGAAGGGCGGGCACCGAACCACGTACCGTAATCGAACCACGTACCTCTGGTTTCCCAGATGCGCGGTGGTTAACGCATACGCGTTAGCCACCACACTGCCAGCACTCCTGAGTGCAGGGTCCATGGGTCGTGACTCCGTAGGCTTTGGCTAGACTCCGTTCACTGACTGCACACCCGTCCTCATCCACAACCCCTGGGATCTGGTGGCCCTGTCGCAGGCTGTGACCCTGTGGCTCACCATTGGCTGAATCCTAGCAGACATATCAGTCACTACATCGGTTGCCCAGCCCATGTCGGCTGCTGCCACCCTCTATTCAGCATGAAACTTACTCTTGATGCTGATAAATTTTGTCATTGTCTATTGGAAGGATGTGCTTCCACTAACATCTGTTTGTCTTCATGCGTTTTTCTTGTTCTAGATCTTGTGGAGCAGCAGCATTTTGTGCTCGTGACAAAATTTGTATAATACATATATTCTTATTTCAGTTGATTGAGGCATCGCTGACTGCAAGCTGCAGCACACGATGTCGCTGTCAAAGCTGCCTGGCTTTGGCATCATCCGATATGCTATATCCACTGGCATCATGGTTGGTGCAGCACCTGAATACTTTGCTATATGGATGGGATGGAGGCTCATCTCTGTTCCACTACCAGCCTGGCTGTATCAGAAGGTGGATGATATGCTTTACTCTACATACCAAAGACTGGTTCTCCTCTTCTTTGAACATGCCACTGGTTTAGAGGTAAGGAAACACAAGGTGTATGCTATTTTGTCCAGTTATGTAGTAAAACTTATTGTCCTTTTGTGGGATATTGATGTCGGTACCTTGTTGGCATTGTGCTACTTCAAAATCTACCTCAACATCTTTTCAGAAGCATGTTAATTCATTTTGGGCAATATATTTGTTTTTAAATTCAACAATTGTTATGCTTATTTAAAACCACACCTTATTGTTTTCTGGAGAGTGCTTGCACACTGGCCTTGACAAATGATGAATGAATGTGCAAGTTAAGGTTTCATGCCAGTACTGTTTACTGAAATTTAGGGTGAAGTCATTTATGTGAAGAAGTCATCTAATGCTCCCATTCTTTCTACAGATATTCTTCTATGGAGATGCAGATGACATTTTTAAGAAGAATGAGAATGTGTTATACATTAGCAACCACCAAAGCACAGGTCTGGTATTTTTATATTACATTGTGTGAATTATTACGTGCATTTTGGGGACATGCAAGTTTTCCAAGATATTACTGCATGCTGTGAAAATGGCTGTGGACTCTAAGTAACCAATCATTTCTGTTTGCAGACTCCGATTACAGGATGTGGCTGACATATTGGTGGATGCCAGGTGGTGGTTACTTTTGAATGGGGCTGACATACATCTGTAGACAGTGGAGTAATCTAGCTTGTGGTGTTGAAAATTGGGTGCGTCATGTAAGGTCACTGACCTATGATAGATCAAAGTCAGGCCATGTCTGTCAGAGAAGGCAATTCCTAGGGGATCACTCGATCTGATGCGACACCAGACGGTTAGACGAAGTCACACGTCTTTGAGATGGTTTCTTAGACAATGAAACATTTTAATTTAGGATTGCAACTCATTCCATTGCCTTTGTCAGGTATGAAGGTCAAGACAAAATCAAAACCAATGTGCTCATGTCAAGTGTATTGATCACAGGGATGTCAACAGACATGATATTCTGACTTGATTAAAGTGAGAGGAGGTCAGTAACCCGGTCAACGTTTTATTTCGCGAGGCATACGTCCTAGTGTCGGCCTTTGCGCCGACTCGAATTCAAACATCAAAGCAATTTCGGAGGTTTTTGATCCACTTGACTTTTTGACTGTCAAACATGGTCACAACTGATCTGACCATCAATGGACTCTCGCTGAAAAGGGGTGTCTAGGTTGAAGGTGGTTGCATTAGGAGGTCTGAAGGCACTTCTTAGAATTATTTGAAGTTTGACCTTGTTTCCTGCAGATCATGACCTATGAACCTTAAATTATGACATAAGTGGGTTCGAATACAGATCGTCATACGAATTCGGAATATCCTGACTCTCTTAGGTTTTTTAGATCTTAGGGGTAACATAACCCCAACCCACACCCCACCCCAACCCGAGCGCGTCGCACTCAACCCTCCACCCGGGTGCGTGTTAGCCCCCAGCCAGCCCGGCCTCGGATCTGAGGGCCCTATGGATAGCCCCCACCTCAGGTGGCAATGGGTGCCGCTGTCTTGCTCCTGCGGCCGGTTCATGAATATGTCCAGAGTTGGTCTTACGTGTTTCGTGGAATGCCCAATGTTATGCCCAGCTTGAGCCAAGCAAGTCCCCCTCCCCTCCTGCTTCCCTCCTTACTCTGCCGTTGGCCGTCACCTCGTCAGATTCGCCGCCATCGCTGCCGGCTATGACCTACCCCCACCCCCTTCCACCCCCCATCCGTGCCACAGTGGGCCTGCAACATGGTGGTGCCTGGGCCATGGTGGTGCCAGTCGCCTGCAACATGGTGGTGCAGCAGGGCGCTTTGGGCCACCTGGCGAGTCCCCCCCCCCCCCCCCCCACTGCCCTCCCTGCGCTGCCGTCGCCCTTCACCTCGTCAGATTTGCCGCCACCGCTGCCGGCCATGACCACCACCCGTCCACCCCTCCCTGTGTGCTGCAGTGGACTGGATCGCCTGCAACATGGTGGCGGTGCGGCAGGGCGCGCTGGGCCACCTGCGCTTCGTCATGAAAGACGGGCTGCAGTGGCTGCCGCTGTACGGCCACTACTTCTATCAGCACGGCTGCATCTACGTGCGCCGCGGCCGCTTCAGCCAGCAGAAGATGATACGTAGCCTCGAGTACCTGCAGCAGGAGCGGATACAGGTGCGTGAACCGGCCAGGCGACTATGGTGTTAACGACAGGCTGACTAAACCCGCCAGGGAGATGCGTTGCTTTGCGATTGCAGTGGTGCTTTTTCAATCTTAAGAAGATCTCGATTCAAAGCTCGAAGCTCGTCATTTACGACTATCAACTCATTTCTTCACTCAAACTAAGGGATTGTCACTGCATAGTGATGTGACACTTGTCAGCTGTTCTTCGTGTGTAGGGTCTCAACATTTTGTACATATTCCCTGTACATATTCTTTGCACATTTTGTGCATATTCTTTGTAGATGTGGGCTTTGCTTAAGGGTGTAGTTTCCTGTTCAGTTGGGGCGTAAGTCTTTTGTCTTTTGTGTTATATAGTTTGTTTCGTTTCGCATATTTTTTAGCGTGATTTGTGTGTGGCCGCCGACTGAACTGGTCCTTTTGCGCCTGCCGCCGAGCAGTCGTGGATCGTCCTGTTCCCCGAGGGCACGCGCTACGACCCCTCCAAGCCGGAGGTGATCGCACGCTCCGAGCGGCTGGCGCTGGCCAGCGATCTGCAGCCTCTGCAGCACCACCTCACGCCCAAGAGCAAAGGTGCGCCTCGGCCTCGGCCCGCCGCCGACCCTCTGCACTGTGTGGTCGGCCTGGTCTGACTGCATGGTGTGGTAAAGTGGTAATCGTGGCTGGACATTTACGCTGCATGTCAAGTTCGAGGCCGACTTCGTGCTCTGTGACAGGCTCGTGACCGACCT
This sequence comes from Pollicipes pollicipes, assembly GCF_011947565.3. NCBI lineage: Eukaryota > Metazoa > Arthropoda > Thecostraca > Pollicipedomorpha > Pollicipedidae > Pollicipes > Pollicipes pollicipes. Next base: position 25,060,058 of record NW_023596461.1, read on the forward strand.
TGCACTTTTTGGGACAAGCACATAGCTGACCCTGTGTCCTGTGTGGCGGGCTCGTGACCGACCCCTGCGCTTTGTGAGACAGATGCATAGCTGACCCTGTGTCCTGTGTGACAGGCTCGTGACCGACCCTGCGCTTTGTGAGACAGGCACATAGCTGACCCTGTGCCCTGTGCGACAGGCACGTGACTGACCCTATGCCCTGTGCGACAGGCACGTGACTGACCCTGTGCCCTGTACGACAGACACGTGACTGACCCTGTGCCTTGTACGACAGGCACGTGACTGACCCTATGCCCTGTGCGACAGGCACGTGACTGACTCTGTGCCTTGTACGACAGGCACGTGACTGACACTGTGCCCTGTGCGACAGGCACGTGACTGACCCTGTGCCTTGTACTACAGGCACGTGACTGACCCTGTGCCCTGTGTGACAGGCTCGTGACTGACCCTGTGCCCTGTGCGACAGGCACGTGGCTGACTCTGGACAAGGTGCGCCGCCATCTGGACGCCTTGTATGACGTCACAGTGGTGTACCAGGGGAGCTACAGCCACAGCCAGGGCAAGCGGGCCAGGACGGTGGCGCTGATCGGTAAGCTGACGGGGTCCGGCCAGTCATCCTGTAACACTGAACTATGCAGCCGTAATGACACATTCTCGAATATCCCGCATTTCTCTCGTTCTTGAGCTTGTGGGTTAGCATGCATTTCATTGAATACTTTGTTAGCTCCTTCCAGCAGCAAGTGAAAAGTTACGTGCCACTGTGATTTTAAGTACTGTGCTTTCCGTTGCAAAACGCACGCTACAAATGTAGCGCTGTGAGCTGCTGTACCGTGCTTACTTTGCGTAGTGCAGGTTTTAAAAGTTCTTAGCCATGTATGGGATTCGCTGGCGGTTGATGGGGATGCCGGTAGTGTAGTGAGTAATGCGTCTGCGTCCGCGTCTGCGTTAACCACTGCGCGTCTGGGAAACCAGAGGTCCGGTGTTCGATTCCCCGCGGTGCCCGCCCTTCCCGCCAGGGTAAGAGGCAGGCGACGCTATGTAGCCTCGGCATCTGAGTGCGTCGTAAAGTCCCAATGACACACTTGCACACGCTGACGGTTGACTGTTGGTGTTTCGTTCAGACTTCCTGCGAGGTTTTTGTCCGGCCATGCACATCCACGTGCGCCGAATCCCCATGTCGGAAGTGCCGGAGACTGAGGAGGCGTTCCAACGGTGGATTCATCAGCTGTTCCAGGAGAAAGACAGGTGTGTAGAGCGGCTCAATCAAGCTGATGGGCCGGCGTTTCCGTTATATGTTGGATCTAAATTTGATGATTTAGTGAGGCCCCATTTAATGACACAAGGCTTCGACGCCAAAATGGTCACGGGGCTTTCCAGGTCTTGTGAAATAGCCCAGCTCCACGGGGGAGGTGGAGAGTCCACATTGCCTGACGCGTCGCCTCGGTTATAGTCCGACGGCACGATTATTTACCATGCAACGCCGTTTGTCTACCACAGGCAAGATCCTCCCGTACGCTACTCATTCCATCAAATTTCAGTCCATGTTGCCATGTTGCTTAACAGTCGCTTGTAACGAAATCTGGCATCGAAAACAAAGGCGTTATTGTTACAACTGGTTGCGAGAGTAGGGAATCCTACTGATCCCATCCTACCCTATCTCCATGATTTCCTCTCACATAAAAGCGAGCATTGTGCCGTGTACCTGTGTCCAAGACCCCACAAGACGAGGAAAGGCAGCATGCTTCGTCGGGCACAACACCGTTCCTCAGAACTCATTCCCGGAGAGGGGCCTGCTCCCGGCCCCGGGCTCCCTCGATATGTGGCGGCTGCGGCTGCTGCTCGTGCCCGCGCCCCGCTCACTGGCGCCGCTGTCCGGACAGGATCGTGGCGCCGTTCTACTCACAGGCCGCCGGCTCGGCGCAGGAGATGGCGGCCCGGTTCCGCGGCCGGCGGCACCGGCTGCCGCTGTCGGCCACCGTGCCGTCGCTGCTGCTGTACGCCGCGCTGGCGGTGCCTCTGTTCGGCACCGCCGTGGGTCGCTGGCTCTACGCGCGCGTGCTGGTCGGAGGCACGCTAGCCGGCTACGCGTGGCTCGCGCTCCGCGCCGTCTGCTAGTGGCCCGCGCCGCCGCCGCTGGCAGTGGCTGGCTGACTGCGCTGGCGCTGGGATATTCAGGCGCATTTTGTTTTTGAAACCCACTTCGTGTGGTGTTTTAGCCGGTGGCGAGGATGGCACTGTCAGGAGCCGGTCAGGACCGTTGACGCTGACCGGTGTCCCGTCGGGTAGCGTTCAGGTGGGCCGGCCATGAGGGTTTATTTTAGGAAGGGTTGGCGCATCGTGCCACCAGCGCTTCACACAGAGTTACCCATATGTAGTGCGCCACGGTCTAAGCGACGGATTAGTGGTGCAGAACTCGTTTTTCAAGTTCATTCCGTGTTTGGTGTTGTCCGTGCATTGTAGCCAGTATTCATTTGGTGAGGCGGTCGACAGGATAGCCGACAGTGCCAGCGATTATTCAACATGAGCAGACTGCGTCCGCCGGGCCCTGTGTGATCCAGTTGTCTTCTCGCGCCAGTCACCAGTGTGTTACCCTCGTTTGCAATCACAGCGTTCCTCATGAGAAAGCGCCGGGAGGCCGAGCCGAACGAACATGTTATGCGTAGTCAGGGTGTGTTTCAGCACAAGTGCGGCGCGTGCCAGCGGCTGCATTGTGTCGTCAGCGAATTCTTTTAACTTACACGTCCGTTCTGTTGATGTGTGAAATACGTTTTGTGCGAACTCATTCGGTTTGTAAATGTAGAGCGTGTCGATTTACACCCTCTTAGCCACGAAGGGTACGTAGCTGTGGCGACTTTGAAATTTGAGGTACACATTTTATCGCTTCAGGTAGGCTTATACTTAATCGTGCCAGCGAGGACGGACTTACCCGGAATCTATGACAATTTTCAGCATGCCTTTCAACGGCCATCTTCCAGTGATGCGAGTTATGAATTGCTTGATGCATCATATGTCACTGTGATTTAATGTACATTGTGTCGATGTCAAGTACTTACGTTTGGTTGAGGCTGTAATGGGGTTTGGTAAGCCCCTGCGTATGTGAACAAGAAGGGTAGGATCTTTTGTCATTGTGTTCAAGAGGTTACCTTGCTTACCTCGCCTTTTGCGTGTGATCTCATCGCTGTGACAATCTGCTCGGCTGCGGTGTACTGCCGAACAAGCACCTTGTGTGACACTCGTGTGACAGATCAGTTCAATAAAGCAATACTGCCGTGAGAGACGTCGCTTCCCTGATTTGTCGGATGGCTTCTCTCGCAGGATGACTGCGGTTCAGATCGCCCGTTTTGGGCTGAAGACTACCACCCGGCGGCTGTTAACGCGCTTGCCTTTTAATCACCCGTCCAACCAGCCTCTGTGGAACAGGTGGAACAGGCCTGTACTTAGTTTGGCAGATTCAACAGTAGATTCCCATTCGACCTGGAGCCGACGGAAGGTGCGGCCGCGGCGCCATCCGCATCCCTGTTACAACCCAGTTGCCAACAACTTCGGATAAAAGGTGCGCGTACCTCAAACTTATATTACCCAATACGCTGATCCACAAACTTGCGTCTCCAAACCCAGCCAACACATCACTAGTGACCGACATTTACACCCGGCGTCGATGCTGTATTGAGCCATCATCTGGAACGTTGACACTGAGTAAAGGACATCGCGCACCTGCTCCATCGTGTGCACGACACATAAACGCACGTATGGGTTAACACAAATAAAGATAAAGCCTTCAGTTTATAACAATAGCAATGGTCGCGCCAGGTGTCGGGACAGACCGAGCCGAACCCCAATCCATTCAACACAGGAAGTAGCCATAACCACGTCCGCCGGTGGCCGCCTCCCTCCAGCGCGCCGGGCCCTGGCGCGATCCTCAGCGCACACGAGACATCCAGCCGCAGCGTGAGCGACCGGCTCCCGAGCGCGCCGGGCAGCCCCTCCCCCGGCTCCCGGGAGCCCGATCACAGCAGGTCCTCGTCCGAGTCGAGGTGCAGCGTCCACCGCTGTTCGCCCTCCTCCTCCGGCAGCGGCGGCGGCTGGCCGATGTGCAGCCTGGACAGCGCCACCTCCACGGCCGGCACGGCGGCGTCCCCGGCCGGCGGCGACGGCTGCCCTCCCAGCCGGATGCCCGCCACGCCCTTCTTGGGCTCGGAGGCCAGGTCACGCTTGACCCGCCGCCGGCGGGCCGGGTCGGAGCGCCGCAGCTGCAGCATCGCCTCCAGGTCCACCACGTACCGATAGCCGGCCACCAGCAGCTCGGCGCGCTTCTGGCCGCCGTTGAACGCCGCTTCCAGCTCGGCGCTCGTCCGCTCGTCGTACTTCCACCAGCCTGACGGCGCAGGCCCATGCGGTCAGTATGGCCACCCGCACACATACGCTGGCTCTACGCTACCTCACGCTGATCATCGTACTTGCACCAGCCTGGTGGTGCGAGAGCGCCATTCCCTCACAGCGGCACTCAGAGACTCTTTCCGTGCATGCTTGCATCCAGTACATGGCTGAAAACCGACTCTTTTAGCGCGCTTTCGATTGACCGAGGAAAATTTATCGACTAACTTCTGTTCAATAATCATCCAAGGAAATTCTCCATTCGCGGTCGGCGGGTCTCGATATTATCCCATAGCGTCGCCTCACGTGTGTCATGCATAGCTAACGGTCGTAGCTAGGCATAGCGAACAATTGTCGATCTTGACCATGCCCTGGAGGTTATCTGAGCTTATCGCTTGGCACGGATAATTATCTGCGGCACTTCTTTGTGTTGGCGGTGCCGACCGGCACTCCGGAAATTTTCAAACATTCCAGACAATTACCCGATATTAATTGCCGGCCGCATGTGCTCTCAGACGGGAATGCAAAAATGATAGTGGGGCGTCAAGAACATTAACCGGGGAACTGTTCCGAGCCCCGCCAGGCCGGGACCAACGTTTAGTCGAACATGGCATGGACTGATCGAAACCAACTCTACTACAAATTTGCACCCGAGGCGCGAGTCCTTCGGTGCTGAACCAATACCCAAACACATTCAACATTATGTGCGCAGGCTCTTCACGTCATTCGCCAAAATTTTCCCACCTGTGCAATACTGTTCAGTGTGCCAGCGCGGACCTATTAAAAGGTTGGGTCTATCTTAACCTGCGTTTCACTTTGCCTCTGCTAGAACGAGCACAGTTTCATTTCAAATGATGCTTTTCTGTGCCAACAAATTCCTACCACCGGAAATACTGGCACGTAAGTACCTCGTCTTCGGCCGTAACGTTATACCAACCAAAACGCTATACCGACCATTCTGCAAAACGAGACTTGTTTTCCGTTGGGCCCGCGTTACGACCCAACTTTGCAGAACCTTGACGGCATGATGAGGAACTCACTGGCACAAACCAAAATGTAGCACTTGGTGAGTGAGGAGAGGAAAATAGGTCGCAATTTTCCACACTTCATTCTAAAACCCTGTTCCGGTAAGCCCCAACCCCAGGCTCTCACCATTTCTGCCCTCATAGAACCACTGGTAGCCTTCGGAGAGCGCCATCTCGCGCTGCAGCTGAGTCTCGTTGAGCAGGCGTGGGTGCTCCAGGTAGTCGAGGGGCAGGTCAGCGCGACACATGGCGCACCTGCCGCCGTCACGTGCCCCGTCACGGCTCGGTGCGCACACTCCACACTCGGACAGCGACGCCGCACATCGCGTTCAAACAGTGCGCCCTCGCTCACGGCACAGGCTGGGGGCAGTGATGGCTGTATGATAAGCGTTTGAGCCATACAGCACGTCTCTCCGTCATGGTGCGCATCTGGGTTGATAAGGCGTGACGTCACATCCCGCGGCTTCTGGACACCCCGCTCGTCCCGCGACACAACACACAATGTGTCTCATTGCTGCGTGCTGGGCGCGCGCGCACGACAGATATATCGGCCCGGACCGCCGCCCCACGGTACCGTTTGGAGTTTTTGGCAGCTCCTTTGGCGCAGAGGAAGCAGAAGACGTGGAGGCAGGGCAGCTGGACGGGGTGGACGCAGGCCTGCAGGCAGATGGCGCAGTCCGGCCCGTCCGAACCTGGTCAGGGAGAACACGTCAGCTCCAGGGTGATGGGCCCGACTAAGCAGTGCTCATACATGCATTTGGAGGTTGCATGCTTGGATTGCATATTGCCCAGCACGGAATTGGTTATTGTTTACGTAAGACCATATAATGTCATGTCTTTCCTGCCATACCATTATGAAAGATTGAACAATTTGTCATCTCATGTCTTTATGTCAGAAAACTAGTCGCCTTTGTCATATCGGAGAATCAATCGCTGGTCAACCTGCTTGCAGACACATGATATCGTTCATGAGCGTGACGACTTCCGAACAAGCCGACAGTGCGATTCTGGCCGAAAATACTCCGAACATGAGCCAATGACGTACCTGCTTTGTCCACCGAGGGCGACTGCGGCTTGGAGGACAGCTGGCCAGTGGCATCATGAGCATTCTGACCCCGGGAATCCAACTGTGTTGTGTTCACGTCTCCGGGGCTTTCTACTCCAAGTGACGGCTGCGGATAAAGATGTCATAAGTTGCATGACTGCATTACACAAGCAGCAGTCTTCTGTATGCAAGACAACCCCCACAAGTGATGGCTACAGACATCACAGCATATGTACCTTTTATCATAAGAACAAGTAAAAAGATCCAAACGAACCTAGTGGCTACAAAGAAGCCACCAGCTGGCGCTTAGCGCTCACCTGTGCGGCGAGATCGGCCGGGGCTAGGGCAGGCAGACGGCCATCAGCCGGAGCCGACGCCGCGCCACCGGGCGGGGACGGCCGACCGTCGCCGGGCGGTGCGTCGGCAGGCGGCGGCTGCTCGCTCCGGTTCCGGCGGGGCCGCCGGGGCGACGAGCGCGCCGCGCCGGCCGGCCGGCCCGGGCTGAAGCTGGCTGGAGCTGGGGCATCTGGTGACGTTCCAGATGCCCCAGGCACAGGTTCAGGGCTGTGGCGCGACACAGCACTGGGCGGAGCGGCAGTCGCCGTGGACGGGATGTGCCGTGACAAACTGTGCTGCTCTGGTGACCCCTGTCTGGCATCAGCCTCCTCATTGTGTGAAGGGTCACATGGAGGGGGTGCTTGTCCTGGCTGAGATCCTCTTATGTCCATGATGAGCCTGAGGGAAGGTGGACATGTCCTAGCTATAGATAACAGTATCACTCAAATGGTCACTGCCTTTGGTGACAAACAAAAACAAGCATTATGCATGAACTTGTTTCAAGTCAGCTGGTTTATCTTCAGGCACCTCAGCAAGATTATATCACCTTCTTGGCTGAAGAATATAGCTCCACAGCCCTGGACTAGGTAAAGTAGTGATATTGGAGCTTCAGAGTGCCTGGTTTGCATGGTCATGTAGCACCCATAACATGGCCTTGAAGTACAATGTTAGCTACAGACAAGGGCATTAAAAACAAGGCTAGTACTAGCAAGTGATGATTGAGAGGGGGCAGTTAATGGGTCTTTTGGTTTACAGTTCCCATGCAAACACATACAAACAGCATGGATCTTCAAGACCAATACAGCATGAAATGCCAACCCACATATGGAATTCTTCCTGGCCCACAATGTCAATTATAAGCCTAATTTTACAGCCTTCTGAGCTTGTACATTAAGTGCCAAGCACCTGTGATGCCAAAAAGAAAATCCAGGATATGTAATAACCCTGGCAAATGCCACAACAAACTGAGTTTGAGTATGTGCTCAATTCCACCTGTTTACTTCAACTGGAGCATTAATCAAGTCATGGTATAAGCCAGGTCACATATGCTCAGGGATTGATCCAGAGTGTTGCCATTAGGAGCAGCATGAAGGATCAAGTTGTAAGTGTCCTGACTCTCAGAAACTGATCAGATTTCACTTTTTGTCTCCAGGAGTGTTCCAAAACACTTCTTAGTAAAAATTGCTTAATTTTACATCCCAAACTATGTCACCTTCTCCTTAACTGGCCGCCTCAAGTAGGACATGACACTGTTGGGTCAGTTGCCCCCCTCCCCAAGATTGCAATGGTCATGTCTATATAAGGGTATAATTTTTGCAAAAAATAACCATATTTCATTTTCATTATCTTAAAAACTGTTCTATGCTGAATTCCAATTGTTAAAATAACCTCAACATTTTTCAAATCCAGCCATGTATTATCTAATGCTTGACACATATCTCTGGGGGTAGGGGGGCATGGCCCAGCTATCACCTGGATCCACTCTTGTGTACACTTATCTCATGCATCAATGTGCTTAGTCTGGTACAACTGACACTACAAATTCAGCTTGCAGTAGAAGACATGGATCCATTGTTAATAAATTTGGTAGCCTGTCACAGGCTCAATGCTACTGTCACTTTGATATAAACTTCTATAATATATACATTGTTATGACCTATCAACCAAGCTCTGAATGTGCCAGGCACTTGTAAAAGTAGAACTGCCAAAGGAGCTCTCAAAGCCAGAGCCTTGTTCCCAGGGGTATAATTTCATATCCAGTCAGGTGGGCTTCAGCCCCCTACCCCAACTTGGAGAGGAGGCTGGGAACCCCCACCCAGCTTGAGAAGACGATGGACAAAATTTGTGGAGAAACCTGTTAGTTGGCATATTTTTGGGGCTCATTGGGTATTATTCACTGTTCAGACCAACCAACTCACTTTGTGAAACCATGTCACTGTGTGTGTAGCACCAGTTTGTTAACACCATTCATCACCACCTACTGCCAAACAGTTGCCATGGCCAGGAACATAGTCTAGCAAAATGGGTTTGGAGGAGCAGGGGGAGGGGCTAAGCAATGAAAAATGACAAAACATGCCCAGGAATACGCCAATTAACTAGCTTCCCCGCAGCTTAGGACAATTTCCTTCTGACATTTGGGGGCACTGGAGCCAAGTTGGAAGTGGGATGGCTCCTCAGCCGAATAAGGTACTACGACCCTCGCCCAGAACTAAAACAGCCGCTCACGACGCAGATTTGCACCAACCAAACTCGTGTTGAGGTATTTCACAGGCACCGTTACAGAACTGATGCGACTACAAAATAACGTTCAATTAAGGTGCTAGGTAAACGTACACAACAAAATTGGCAATTCTAGTCACCCACCCACATACGCACCAATCCGCACCCTACACACAGCCCCCAACTCACATCAATCGCATTGCACCAACTGCGGCTGCGGACCCTGATTGCGACAGCTCCGGCGCCCCTCCAGTGCGCCACTTTGCAGTGTTGGCCACGCAGTCCGCTGATTATCCCAAGGCCGTATAAGAGGATTTGCCCTCTCAAGACTCTGCAACGGGGGTTCTGCCACACCAACTGCTTTCGGCGATAACTGTGACCCGCACTCGCGCTGAGCCGCACAACGCTCACCCAAGCATTCGCGATTGTACTTAGTTGTACGGAACCAAGCACAGGGCTGTTCGTACGGGCATGTTTGACGAAGGCGAACCGCACGTCAAGATCGCGAACGGATGAGGACAATACTTCTCGTATCAAGCCTACCAATGTTCTGTTATACCCGAGCGTGCCCGCTCCGCGCTTCCCAAGCATGGACGTCTTTCAATAATTGTTAGGGCCATGTGGCTGACGTACTGTACCCTGCTGAAAGCCCTCCGGGGCAACTGGTGCGAAATTGTTAGCAGCATCAAGACACGGTCTCGACAAAATCGGGGCTGGAATATGCCTCTGTCCTGACCGGCTGTCCCAACAAAGTTGGTGCTACGCAGCAAGCCCGAGGTCACGTCTCATCCCTGGCGGCTCTAGCGGCTGCCGTGTGCGCTGTATGTTTTCGCCCATCGCTCCATGCGATCTGACTCGGGCCTCGGGACAGACATGGATGTTGTCATATTACATTCGCCACAGCGATGTGGTCAGGTCCCACAC
>NW_023596461.1:25070981-25100392 GCF_011947565.3 Pollicipes pollicipes
ACATGATATTGTGTACTCGTTTTAATTTTTTCAGACCACGTAGTAAAAAGTTTGCTTCAGTAAAATAATGCTAAAAGATGAAAAGATAGTCTTTGTGTGATAGTCGTCTCTTACGTATGCTTTTCGTAGCTACCGGCCAAAAACACTGGGGGGGGGGGGGGGCGTGCTCTCACAAAGAATGCTAGTCGACACGCGCGGGGAATGTGCTCCCGGAATCTGTGTCCTGTGCCTCTGGATTTTTGTAAATGAGCAGAATGCTGCAGTTTTTTTCATTGAATCGTCTTAACAACATTGTTGGAACCACAACAATGTTGTGATTGTTGCAAACTCGATATGTTGCTCGATATGTTGCAACGTTATTGGTCTGTCCGTTGAAATCGCAACAAAATCGTGATGTGTTTTAATGTTTGGGTGCATGGGGATAAACGGATGCTAATTTAACGGTATGTTCTATTTAGTTACAACGCTCCTGCTGTACTCTGACGACGCGGTTGACGTGGACGCGTATGAACATTGCCTAGTCCATTGTAAAATAAATCCTGATGAATTACAGCAGAATGAGTTGGCTTGAAAAAGTTCTCCCTAAATATTTAGATACTCTTTGAACGAAATGACCGGAGGATAATTCTCACGCGAGTATGTGTTTCTTTGTGATCTATTTTCCTGCGAACTTTGAAATCACTGAGAGTTCACCGTTGTGACGCGAGAGTTTACGCTTCTGCGGCGATAGCGCTCTTTCGTAAACGGTGTCGGCCTGTGTACTGGCGTGCTTGTGAAGCCACTGGTCTGAGAGGGATATAAATCCTAGGCGCTCTTTGAAGTTTCTTGACAAACCATCTGCAACTATGGTCGCCAAGCAGCGCATGAGGATACAGAATGAGAAGGCTGGCAAGAACATCACGCTGAGGGGGAACGTACCCAAAACTTCGGTAAGTTCCAGCATTACGGACATCCATATGTTCCCTGACAAATCAACCCTCGGATTTTACGTTTGGGTTATGAAGCTGCAAACTGCAGTGCAGTAATGACTATCTTTATGATGTAGTTGTTACCATGCTTAGTTTTTGGGTCTGATAAACTTGCATGCTCAGGTATGCCACAGAGCTGTGTGGTTTGACCACAGCTGGGGCAGCATAACAAAACACTTAAATTGCCATGATGGGTGCATCTTCTTTGCAATTACTCTCAGAAATGCATGTATTTTATACAATGAAACACCCCATTTCATTGCCTGCCATCACCAACCATTGACATCTGGAGTTCATTATGCTTGTACATCCCATTTCCTAGGGCCACAATATTATGGATAGTTCAGTGTTAGTGTCTCTGCCAATAATGACCTAGGGCCTCCATTTGGAGTTACATGCTGCTATGAAGGGCAGCTCACAACCTTCAGGCAAAATCACATTGAGGTGTGTCAAATGTACATTGGGGAACAGGTCCCATTCAACAGACATGACAGCTTTGCAGGGATGCCACCGAACGAGTCTGCAAGACATCATAAATGGGTTGCCTTTGGGGCAATTGTGCACTTAACTCATGTTGGGGTATGGTGAACTGATCAGACCAAATGCACTACATTCTATAGCTATTGTTGAGTTTGAAATATATGCTCACTTGACCTTGACTGGGCAATATCCTAATTCCTTTCAACATCAGCTCCATGCCCTAAAAAATTACTGTTGACCATACATCAAGTTCTGAGTGCCTGGATCTGTGGTGTATATACCCGTGGGACATGTATCAAATGTGGTTGCTGTGCAGAAATGTTCACTGTAACATTGTTTTCCACAGTCTGGCAGAGATGTAGTTTTACGAAATATGTTGGGGAGGCTGAGCTAGGAAATATTTTATAAGCTGTAGCTTCAAACTACAAACAAACTGATTCACAACATTTGACCCAATTTCATCACTTAATCAGGGCTGGGGCTGGAGCCCTCCCAACAGGAAGGGGAGCTACACCCTGAAGCTGTGGTTTGCAGTAGACTACCTGTCACATGGTTGTCACATGCAGGTTGTTAACAGATCATTTGTTGCAATATAATGTTGGTTAATGATGGAAGGAATGAGACTGTACTGTAAATATTTTCAAGGCATCTTCACTCTCAATTAATAAACAGTTGAGGAATTTTGTCATATTGAACTTGATGTCCACAATCTTTTATGGTGTAACTAAGATGGAAGTGGTATAGAAATGTGGAGTGGAACAAACAATTTCTATGTGCCATTGCTTGCATGCCATTTTACACCAACTTTACTGATTGTCATAATACTTGGTGGATGTCGCACTTGACAAACAGCATCACATATTTGATTTCAGGTTGTGTTCTGGTGCAATGACACCTAAAAATCTTGGTTTTCAGATTCATGAGAGATCACTTCCTTTTAGAGTCACATTCACATAAAATGTAGAAAATGGTTGGGTCAAGCATTTTGCAAATTGGTTGTGTCATGGGGAAGTATGTCAACCAGTGACACTCAAAGTCTGGATGATATTACTATGTCTTGGATGTTTGGAAATGAAGCTTAATGTCACCCAATAGTGTTTTATGTAGTGATGGAATAATACTGCATACACAGTCTATTTTTAACATGCACTTGATATGAACAAGAAAGGCCTTAAAGCTCTGGTTTTTGCTACAACCTGGGAGTCGTTACACTGGCAATTATCATACATGTACCAGGAGGCACTGGTGAAACACCATTATAAAGCAGGCATTGGGTATGACAAACTCACAAGTGGCCTGGAACATGAGCGCAGCTGACCATGGTGTGTATGGTACAATAACTATGATAACAGGGGTCACAGATCATCCTCATTCACTAATGTGTTAGTGTTGGTTCTGCTGGTTACTGAAGCCTGACATTCCAGATTGGCCTGACATATGGCTGCTGTGACCCCCCCCCCCCCCCCCCCCCCATGGTCATTCAGCATCATAGCATCCTATGTGCTTTACCGATATGTTAAGCAACTTGTTTGCTTGCTGGTGTCATGTCAGGGCTGTTCTGTGTTGCTGTCTTGGTCTTGATCTTGCACACTGATTTGTATGTTTCTTTCCAGAAAGCTGTTGAGGACAAATACCCGGTTGGACCTTGGCTTCTGGCTCTCTTCATCTTCGTCGTATGTGGATCAGGTATGCATCAATGTAGTTTGAACATATCGATTGGATTGAATTCAAGGAACATATGCCGACACTACGCAGTGCTTGTTGGTGACGTCATCCGACCTTCAGCGCGACTGCTGCCACCGGCCGCTGACCATCGCAGTGTGGGGGGGGGGGGGGGGGGGGGGGATATTGTGAGCGCCTAATGCGGCTCAAACCCACCCTTCCATTAGTGGGTAAAATGAAAAACTGCGCTCTAACCCGCTGACACGCCGGAGCCTTTCCCTGATCATTGTTTCTCGTGCCACGTACATATTGTAATTCACATTTTTGTGTACTTTAAACCTGAGAAAGTAAACCAATAGCTGACATGGTGGTGATGTGTAGTGAGTTGTCACGGACTTCTTCATTTATTTATGCTCGGATATCGTGGCAAATGAGACTGTAGTAGGTGCTGAAAAGCAGTCAAAACTAAATGCCCGTTTCTTTTCAGCTATCTTCCAAATCATCCAGAGCATCCGCATGACGTAATGGACCATATTGAAAAGCGGAGTCATTCCATCTCCAAAACAAGTGTGTTCTATGTATTTATTCGGCCAAACTGGACCACATCTTATCCCGGTGGCTGAGATATATGGGTTTTATTAATGATATGGCGGGGCGGGGTATGGCTCTCGGTTCCTGCTGGCGTGTATTTTTTTATACCGAGGATGCACACATAAAATGAAGCACGCCGATGCCGGGCTGCTGCTGCGCCGTGTGGCGGGTCGTTTGCCGTCTCGTTGCCGACCGCGCTTCCCGTGTGTGCCGCACAAATCGCTGCGTCGCCTTTGGCCGCTACAGTCGGCTGGTGCGGCGGCGCGCCGCCGCCGTCCGCTCTCTCCGGGTGCTGCGTCGGTCGAGCCGCGCGCGGCCGGGCCGGTGTCGCCGCCGCCGTTACTCTACTGTCTGCTCTCTCCGGGTGCTGCGACGGCCGTGCCGTCCGGGCAGGGCTGGTAGCGTTTGCCGGCGGCCACGGCGCCACGTCCAATCGGAAATATACCACTGTTGATATAGAGGCGCTGTGTCTGGGACTGAACCGTGGAGCGGACATGACGACAAGGCGAGGCACACGCCTGGCGAAAGGGACTGCGGCGACCGACGACGATCTCTGAGTGCCAGCTGTAGGAAGCAGACGTGCGTGGTGTCAAAGTCGCGCGGGGACCTAGTCATTCGCAGAAGCTACCCGGTTGACAAAGCTGCGTGACAGTAGCCGCGTGCCGAGCAATAATGACAAGTTCAGACTTAACGGAGGCTTTATGCGTTGGGGTATGGTATGAACCCGGGTGTGACCGGCATGAAACGGCCCAGCCTTGATATGGCCGGACGTTGACTTACTTGTTATGCGCTGTGCACCACACCTTGAGATTTAGTCCCGGCTATAGGACGCGAAACGTGAGCGGGCTGAGCATTATGCTGGAACCACTAGGATCGGTAAATGTCAATCATTTTCCAGGCCTCTCCCCATCAGCGAAGTGGTTAACGGGCTAGAATGAGCAATGCTTCACAAGTCAAGTGAGCACTAAATGAGCTCCCTGGGATGCGCGGGGGGCTGTCGAGTTTGAGCAGAGGGGCGGATCACAGCTGGGAAGCCCCAGGACTGGGCGGCGCTATAGTGATGGATATGGGTAGTGAAAAATGCTGCCACCTGGCGGCCGTGAAATAGGTGGCGCTGGTATCGCCACTGGTACGTTGGGAGGGGTTGAAACGCTGTAAAAACGCACCGGGCATGAAGCGAAGCGTCGCGGAAACAAATCCGATGCTTATGTTGGGCTAGTGAAGACTATGTTTGCATTGCGGGGTCAAATCGTTACAACGGATTGCTTCAAGGAAAACGTGCTGAACGTTGAAAAGTACTGGTTGGACACAACAGCGTTATATGTAGTGTAAACTTATTGTTTTGGAGTTGTGGAGTTTGTCTTAAACAACCGCTATCTACATGACTTGAAATGTTTGCACATTTGACCGTAAGCTTCCAGACCTTTGAGTAATGACATCGTGATTGGTGGATCGTTGAACACAGAGTCAATAGCCCGTCGTGGTTTTAGTCATTATTACGGTCGCACGAACTTGCATGTGGGCTGAATGCCCATTGAGCGTTGATGCTTTTAATCTTTCACCCCGGCGTGCGGTCGGCATACCAGTTCGTAACCACCACGCCGTTCCGATAAAAAGGTCTTCTACAGACAATATATTTGTTGGCATATAGCTAAACAGAAGTGACAGGAGAGACGGAAGGACGCGCCCGTCAGCATGCACCACATTCCAGTCATTCGCATTAGGAGCAAGGAACATTTACACAAGCGCTCCATCTTATAACCATTGCTATCTCAAACGCTTGGCAATGTTTTCTGAGATTCATGTTGCACACATCCCTCGTCCAATTACGCATCTGTAAAATCCCTCCACGAGCTACGCGCGCTTTGCAACACACTGGACCGTGCTTCAGCTCGCTAACGCGTATACCCACACGCCCGGTAGAAATTCCGAGCGGTGGTCAACTGCCTGCACTCCGGCCTTCACTCACGCCTCACTAATACTGCTGGCTCTCACTGCGGTGGCGAGGCTGAGGTTTGCTGTTGCGCGGACAGGCGGCAGCACCGTCGCGCTCACAGGTACCCGCTGATAAACACCTTCTGGAAGTCCGGCACACTTCGCGAGTGGTGGCGATACACCTCGCCGTTGTCCAGATACGAGTAGGGAGTGAGCGCCATCGCCTGGTTGAGCGCCTCCACTGAGACAATCTCGCCGCGGTGCAGCACGTGGTCGGCCCGCAGCTCGTTGAGCGCCAGCAGGCTGTGGCCCTGGCGGTGCACGATGGCCGAGCGAAGCGGCGGCTCGCGCGCGCGCCGCCGCGGCGACGTCTTCTTGTAGCGCAGGATGCGCTGCGCGGTGCCGCGCGGGCTGGCGCGCCTCGGCGCCGGTGGCGCGCTCTGCTGGCGCTCGCCGGCGCCGGCCAGGTCGGTCTCGCTGTGGCAGGGCACGCCGTAGCAGGACATGCGGCATGCGGCGCCGCCGGCCGCGCGCTCCTCCACCGCCGCCGGCACGCCCACGGTGTCCAGGTCGTTCATGGAGAGCGCCAGTTTGCGCTTGAGCGAGCTGACGGCGGCGGCGGCGGCGCGCGGGCGGCCCAGGCTGGGCCGCGGCGGCGGCGCCGGCGGCCCGCCCTCCACGCGGATGGTGACGCCCGAGGCCGTGGAGCGGATGCTCATCTGGTCGCCGCGCGTCGACGCCGTCGGCGGCTCGCACGGCGGCCCGCCGCGGGCTGCAGAAGCGCTTGGAGCCGCGAAATTCAAAGTCGTCGTTGGCGATGGTCGTGGCCGAGTTGCAGCGCTCGGGGCTGCGCCGGCCCGTGCTGAGCGTGGCGTAGATGGGCTCGTCGCCGGGCGGCAGGCACTTGATGATGCTGTCCAGGCTGGCGGTCTTGGTGAGCGGGTCCGAGTAGAGGGGCTCGGAGCGGGCGTCGCCGCCGCCCGCCAGCCGGCTCGGGTCGTACAGGGTCGGCAGGAAGCGGGGCTTACCGGTCGGCTCCCCCAGCATGCCCACGCCCATCTCATGCAGCGGGACCGCACTGAAAACACAAGGAGATCGGGGCTTGAAACAGCCAGGATGAGGCTTAACACAGTCAGGATCGATCGGCTTTTATGCAAACGCGGACAGATGATGGTTAGAGCAGCGCTGACTCAAACGATGCCCGTCACTAAACTGGGACCAAGTCGCACACAATGGAATCAGCCGTTTACAGGAGAAACTGACGTCGGGCTGTTAGCGAAAACCAGCCGTCAATTCAGGATGCTGCGCTGAAGCTGGAACACGTGACCTGCTGGAACACGTGACCTGCGTGAGCTGCGCTGAAGCTGGAACACGTGACCCCCGTCCGGGGAGAGCGTAAATCACCGCGACGCATGAAGGCACCGAGTGCGCCTCGCCATTGACTCCAACCAGCCCGAGGACAGGAGTGACTGATGACACAGTGGTATGGGGGGGGGGGGGGGGGGGGTGGGGGAGATAGCCGACTGAGCGTCGCTGCGTACCTGCGTGGAGCGAAGCGCCGTCCTGCAGGGAGAACAGTGACCCGTTTGTGATTGGAAACTTGGCCTCGGCCGACTGGTGCGACTCCTTTCCGCAGCTGCGAAATGGATCGCCACCGTCGCCTGGAACAGGACAAACGGGCCGGTAAAGAAACCACCCATTTCGTCGCCGGCTGCCGGATCCGTTTCCGTGATTCCGTAATAGGAAAAGTCAATCGTCAACAAGTAGCGTTCTGTGTGGTTCCCTGGCCCCTGGTATTCTGTATCGTTAGCCCTTGGTCTTGTGTGGTCCTTGGTCCTTGGTATTCTCAGTCCTTGGCGTGATGTCTCCTAGCCTATTCTCACACTCTTCATCAACTAGTGCGGCATCTCCTTTGGTGCGAGTAATGCACGGTGCGCCCATGCTAGTGCATGCGTCTGAACTCCTCAGATGTGAGAGCGTGCTGCAAAAGACGAAGCGGTGATTCGAACATGGGCCGGTCTGAAGCGGAAGAGCGCTCATTTCAAGAAGACATCTTGCTTTGCTGTCGTGTCTGACCGACCGCCGTGCTAAATCACAGCGTTATGCAATCATATTGTGGGACCCTCTGCTCTTCCGGGACCTTGGGCATGCTCGCAGCCGACATAAATCGTACTGCCAGGCAATAAACTTGTTTATTCGGAAACAAACGTCCGTAATAAGGTTGGGAATGGGGCGTGGCGGAAACTTCGCAAGCGTCGAGCTCTGTACGTAGGCGGTCTCCTAAAATGTTTGTGCTATGTGGGGGAAATGTCCTCTCACAAGCCATTAGTGCACGCCCACGAAATGTCAAGAAACATAACACTTCATGCCTTTACAGGATTGATTCTTCTCCTCATAAAACGATTGCGTCTATGACAAATAGTCTCTAGCATGAGTGACTCCGTAAACAGCGCGACAGGCGGCTGGCGGACGGGGCGGATTGTTAATTAAGCATATCAGTTAATTAAAGCACAGGCTTCGTCGCCTGGCATTCTTCCTCTGGCGAACTTCGATCTCATTATAAGGCAAACAACGCGTCGATATGGCGGATCACCGAGCTATTAATCACGATATTACGTTCACCAAAATGAGTAAGGCCTACCAGAGCGTTCTTTCATTTTCTCGAACGAGGTGAAAATTGTATTCTAGGAGCATTTTAACAATCTCCCCCCCCCCCCCCAATATGTTGAGTCTGGAGGCCAGTTGCCGTTTTCTCATTTCTTCTGCTCACGCCCGCTGTAACGCTATAGCTAGAAGTATGCCCGCAGCCTGGTACGGATCAGTTGAGCATGTCAGCCTCCCAAAGGGTTCGCCTCAAGGATGCAATCTTTCTCGAAATATAGCGCCGTAATTAACAGCTGGCAAAAAGACAGATGGCATATCACGACTTGGTAGCACCACAACGTTCTACGCGTGCATCTAAAAAAATATTGCCCTGTGAAACCAGTGCTTTAAATACCGGGTGAGGTACACGCCTGCCTGTCGGCAAGGACCTGGTCAAGTCAGGTCAGGGCCGCAAACTGGGCCGTCGCTCCAGCTGCCGTTAGCGGCAGGTCAGGTCAGGGCCACAGACTGGGTCGCCACTTTCAGCCGCCGTTGGCGGGCAGGTCAGATCAGGGGCCGCAGGCTGGGCCCGCCGCTCCAGCTGCCGTTAGCGGGCAGGTCAAGTCAGGGCTGCGGACTGGGTCGCCGCTTCAGCTGCCGTTGGCGGGCAAGTCAGATCAGGGCCTCAGACTGGCCCACCGCTCCAGCTGCCGTTTGGTGGACAGGTCAGGTCGGGTCAGGGCCGCAGACTGGGCCCCCGCCTCCAGCCACCGTTAGCGGACAGGTCAGGTCAGGACAGGACTGCAGGCCGGCCCGCTGCTCCAACTGCCGTTAGCGGGCAGGTCAGGTCAGGGCTGCGGACTGGACCGCCGCTTCAGCCGCCGTTAGCGGGCAGGTCAGGTCAGGACAGGACTGCCGGCCGGCCCGCTGCTCCAGCTGCCGTTAGCGGGCAGGTCAGGTCAGGACTGCAGGCTGGCCCACCGTTCCAGCTGCCGTTAGCGGGCAGGTCAGGTCAGGGTTGTGGAATGGGCTTACGCTCCAGTTGCCGTTAGCGGGCAGGCCAGGTCAGGGATGCGGACTGGGCTGCCGCTTCAGCTGCCGCTAGCGGGCCTCACTCCGCCGCTGCGCATGCGCCTGACGTGTGTGCTGGGCCCCACTCTCTGTCTTGCATTTGTAATTGCACGCAAGCGTCAAGCCGTTTGTGAAGGATTGGTGCGGATGGCCTTGGCTGCTGGCGTGCTCGTCCTGAATTCTGAACAGCGTGGCCTGCGGAGTCGACTGTAGGATTGCTTGCGACTGCCAGCCGACGTTTGCCGCCTGGCGATGAAACATTCAGCTTAAATCGACATTCGAAGTGAGAGCTTCTCCTTAAGACTCCCCCTTACTGCGGTCACAAGGTAATTTACCTCGGCTGGGTCAGCGTGGGTACTAAAAAAGGCCGCCTTGGTCAATTCGTTACACTCAATCGCCATACGAATTGTCGAACCTAACTGGCGACGGGGTTAATGGATTGCTAACTGCTGAGGTTATTTTCATGCTCCTTGAACGCTGCCTGGCAGCGAGTTATTGCCTACCATTTCATTCGCCCATTTAGTATATGCGAGTTGTGCAACGTACTACATTATAACATAACATTTTATGTGCCTAAGACGTCCAGGCCGTCCGCATCGGCACTAGACTTGCTGTTGACCGGAGCCCAAACGGAGGGTGCCTGGGGAAACTATGCCTCACTGTCCGACACGGGGCCGTTTGCCGGCCAAGATAAGGAGGTCGATGACCTGCAGCAGCTGTGTGCAGCGAGCACGACTCTGGGCGAGCTGCAGTGTCTGCGACCGTCCGCACATGACGATCGTGTGATGGCCTGACTGACGGTCGGTTAACTGTGCTGCTGCCGTGCGGGCGTGTGAATGCACGTGAGAACATTAAATGATTTACGCACTGCCCATTGAGCAGCATAGCCTCATCACAAGGAGACCGCTGACCAGTCATGGACTATCAGGCCTTCAGCAGAGGAGCTGAAGCAAGCTGTGGTGGTCGTCGCTGCCTGCATGGTGGTACACGTGACTGTCCTGCGCAACGTTCCGCTTCCGCAGAGAAGCGAGCCCACAGCGCCCAGTGCCCCGCTCGCAGGTCCACCTGGCTGTCGCGGAGCGACACATGCCCCGACGGACAACTTTCGGCGCCTGGAATGCCCCCGATGTGGCCGGGTGGCGGGCGTTTTTTTGCACGTCTGGCTGTGCACGCCCGGCACCGGTGACTGCCAGGCCGGCCCGGCCGTCTAAATGGGTCAGCCGCGGCCGCGCGGCGCCGCAGGAGCCTCCTGCCCGAGAGAGCAGCGGACGATGAGACGATACGAGACGAGGCGAGACGAGACCCTGACGAGATGGGAGGTACGGGGCGGGATGACATGGGATGGCATGGAATGGGATGGGATGGCATGGCATGGATGGAATGGAATGGAATGGAATGGAATGGGATGGGTGGGATGAGATGAGATGGGATGGGATGGGATGGGATGGGATGGGATGGGATGGGATGGGATGGGATGGGATGGGATGGGATGGGGGATGGGATGGAACGAAACAGAACGAAGCCTAACGAAATGAAGCAAAGTAAAAACAAAACAAAGCAAAACAAAACGAAACGAGACGAAGCGGGGTGGGACGGACGGGACGGGACAGGGCCAGCAGGCTGAGACGAGACGAGAGAAGACAAGACAAGGCAAGACTAGAGGCGAGACGAACGAAGCACTGCAACCTTGTTACCATCTTTTGGGTATGGAGCCCACGAAACACTGGTCAAAACGCGCATAAAAATGTGCATATTTCACTGCCAGGGGAGGTAATACCAGATTTGTTCTTTACTTCAGGCGAAGTCGCAGGACACCCTGGAACTTGCATACTTTCTATATGATTACTTTCTTTATACCTGTTGCATAATTTCGGGGAGTGGCTTGGTCCTCCATGCTAAATTGAGTCCACTCAATGCTCTGCTGACTCTCTAATGCATATGCGCAAAAAGGAATACTTGGTCAATTAAATGCAAGAAGCGTCGGAACTGCTGGTTACCCTGGGCCCTAAACGCACCATGTGTATCATCATCATCATGCATGATAATCATCACTATCCGATCGGCTTCAAATGGGACTCATTCCTCAACTGCAAAAAAAAGCTTGGAACCAGGCAGTTAAAAAATGTTTAGTTTTGACATCACGGACGCAAATCAAAGCGGTCGAAACTCGGGAGAAAGTGGGGATTGGAGGGCAAGTTAGGTCAATTTTATTGACTCAGCCACCCGAACCAATTTTATAAAGCGACATCCGCGCCCTGGAATCAACTAAATGATCTTGGAATTATGATGGAGGCGACTCCTCTGAAAGTGCAAGTATCAGTATAGATATCCCTTGGAACTGGATCAACCAAGCCGGGGGAAAGTCCGTTCACATTTATATGTAAGCAGCGGGACGCGTCCGCAGTTTGACAGCCCGTGTGCGCACCAAATGGAGTACAGTTATAGAGTAACGGACGAAAGCTAAATGTACAAATGTAGCAGTAGCATCGACGGCCTTTAAATGCCGAGCCACATCAGATGATCTGTCAGACGCAAAGCTAATGCCGCTATCGTACCTCGTATGTCAGCTTGTCGCTACACACCCAAAATGTTTCGAGACATCCGCCAGAGCCGCAGGGGAGTGCTAATTGTTGGTGGTGCGCAGCGCAAAACATTGAGCGAATGTGCCCCGTTCCTGTTCGGCTGCTATTTATTGTGCATGCAAGCTATGCGTTTGTAAATCGTGCAGATGAGATGCGGTTTAGCCGCAGACGTCTTGATCACGGATGAGAGACGATGTTTTGTCTCAGGTAAGATATATTGCTTTGGGAAGGGGAACTCATATATCATTAGAGTAACCATTAATAAACTTCCAAGGCGTTTGCTGGGATGTGTTTACGAATACAGGAGAATAGTGATGCGGGCTCAATAAATAGCTGGCGCACAGGCAATTTGTGCAGCTGTTAAGGCTATTTGTTCGCCTGGATTCCGGCAATACTGCACGCTGACGAACACCGCAAGCCATCGACGACTGCTGGTGAACAGTCAGCCCTCCGTCGCCATGACAACGGGCAGTTGGTCCAGCCGCGGCTCTGGCTGCGTCCGCGGCCTGGCGGCGCTCTGGGCTCGCTCTAGGCTTGTGCGCGGGCCGTGACGAGCGCGGGGCTGGCTGGGACCTACCTATGTGGGCCGCCAGCCGGAACGCCGCCGCTCATTATCGCCCGCTCACTGTCAGAGGGCCCGGGATTACCTGCCCCAGAGGCCGCGGCCGCACAGCCACAGACTGCGCACCTCCGCATGGCTAGCTCGAGTCAGTCACAGACTGCACACCTCCGCATGGCTAGCTCGAGTCAGTCACAGACTGTACACCTTCGCATGGCTAGCTCAAGTCAGCCACAGATGACGTACCTCCGCATGGCTAGCTTGAGTCAGTCACAGACTGAGCACCTCCGCGTGGCTAGCTCAAGTCAGTCACAGACTGTACAACTCCGCATGACTAGCTCGAGTCAGTCACAGACCGCACACCTCCGCATTGCTAGCTTGAGTCAGTCACAGACTGTACACTTCTGCATGGCTAGCTTGAGTCAGCGCACAGGTTCGTCACACGTTGGTCTAAAGACGCGGCCTAATTGATTAAAGTCGGAAATAAGTTCCGATTAGCTCGAGGTTACATTCCAATGGTTGGACAGGTCCCAGACTAAATCCATGCTATTCTCCTTTGGGTGCTTGGCGATTTCCCACGAGCGAGCGCCATGCCACTTCACGTGCGTTCGTAATCGTCATCGACTTTCGGCATTATTTCAGGTAACTGTGTGACTTGCGCAAGCAAGAAATGCGTGTCATCCCACCTGTCGTCGTGTCAAGAACGGCGTTCGTATCACTTTCTCTCACTTTAGAAAGAGCCAGAAGGGCTTCTCATACACAGCCGCGAAGAAAGCCTGTGTCACGTGTTATGCAACTCAGGTTTAATATGCAACGCACGCAACGCACAAACGAAATTAATTGAACTGACGGACCCGTCGGATGTGGGGACGGGAGCGAGTCGCAGCGCAAATTGAGACCGTACCACAGATGGGGGATGTTAAAGAAAAAGGGCGTGACGAAGCTGGCGAGCATACTTTCTTTGATCACAAAATGTTGAAATGCGCAAATTTCAACGGTCTTTTTGGCGCGACTTGCAGAACACCTGTCATGTCTCATTGTTCCATCACAGACTGCACACAGTTAGCGTGGCATAAACTGTAGGCATGTGTGTAGCATCATAGAAATGCTGGAAATCGTCAGAAGCCACCTTGTTTGGGCGAAGATAACGCCAACGATGCGTAAATGTGACGCGTCTATGAATTCGGCGGATGACCGATTAAGGGCATTCTCGAGACCGCGACAGCAGTCAGCGTGAAGCCGCCTTGATCTAGCGCTCGGGAAGACGTCATGGTGTGGCGCGCATTTCTTTCAACTCACGTACGTCAGGCACATATCAGGTGATGTGTAAGGTCTGCTTACCCCATCGTCTTGGGATACTAGAGTGTCCCACCCGAACCGCTGCTGGGGCGCTGGGAATCCTGTGTCGATCAAAAGGAAGCGGTCTTTTTCAAGCCCCCAGTGCTGCTGACATGCGTTTCTCAAAGCTTTGTTCTGCCATCGCGTTCGCTTCCGACAGCCTCTTTACGGGGCGATCCAAGGCGAAAAGGCGACGGTCAACAGGTCGACCTCTTCTGACGAAGCCGTTCGAGGGGCACGCGTGCGCCCTGCCCAGGCGTCAACAGGTCACGCCGCGCCGCCGCGCCGCCGGCGCGCCGCCCACGCCCCCATTGTGTCCCGCTGGAATGCTCGTCTGCACATTCCACTCGATCTTCCAGCCACTTGAGCGGCGGCCGGAGGCAGGCGGCGCGCGGCCGGCGCGCGGCTGCCGGGGAGCGGCGGCGGCGCCGGCGCGGCGCTCGCGCTCGGCGGCGGCGACGCTCGGCGCTGGCCCCGAACACAGCCGGAAGGTTCCCACGGCCAGATAGCGTCGCCAGCTCACGATGCGTGAGCTGCGTCGGCAGGCTGCACAGGATGACGTCAGCTCGGGGAAAGTGCGGCGACGCGGTCGAGCCGACCACGCAGGCCAGAGGGCTGACATTTGTCGGCTGTGGCTGCGATAACCTTGGGAAGGGGTGCGGGGTGGGGGTGAGGGGATACGATTAACTCTTGAGACATCGCACCGGATACTGAAATATTAGTGCTCTTGTTGCAAGCTAAGTGCACAGCACAAGGCTGGATGATTTGTGGATAGCTAAGCCCTGCACGTTATGCAAATAATCCTTCGTGGTAATGTGCATAATTATTTTTAGTGCAAATGTCTGCATTCGTTGCCAATCATTCCGAGATAACCGTCCCTCCAAACCTTGTTAACAAATATTTTCAAATAGCCTTCGCATCGGTGATCCGAGGTCCCATATCAGAAGACATCTGAAGTGATAGCGATTTATCCGAGGCTTCACTGCTGACATGCCCTTTGTGGACCTCAAATCTGGTGGCCTTGCGTTAGTCGAAACCTGGGAAATTCCGTCTGTTAATGTCTCCAGGACTACAGGAAGTTCACGACAAGCCGCCGGACAGACAGTCATCTGGGGGCCTGCTCCGATCCTCGGCCTGACCATCCAATCACGCCAGACCGCCTGGTTACACCGTCAGGCGGAGTGCCAATGCCCCCCCCCCCCTCGGAGTCGGGGGGTCCTCGGCGCGCAGCCGCGCAGCCGGGCCTCACCCGTGCAGAGGCCGGGGTGGGGTTTGGTGCGGGGCCGGGACCTCACCTGTGCAGTCGTCGGCGTGTGGTTTGGTGCAGGCGCCGCGGACGGCCAGCCGGAGCAGCGGGTCCACACAGAGCAGCAGCGGCACCAGCAAGATGCCCTCGGCGACGCTCAGCCAGACGGCGATGGCCTCCATCGGCCAGTCGGGAAGCAGCTCCGGCATGAACGTGCCGAACACCAGCAGCACCTGCGACGGACGGGAGCAGGTAAGTCAGATACAGCTGTACTCACGACGTCAGTTGGGCAGCACCTCCCGCAGGAGCGCGCCACGCCAGCAACACATGCCACTGAGGGAAAAAATGACGTCAGATGCAGATGCACTGATGACGCCAATTGGACAGCGGCTCCGACAGAAGCATGCAGAACATTGGCAGCACCTTCCACGGCCGGGTGGAGATAACATTATACACAAGGACTCTAACCGTAGACAGGAACAGGAAGACATGGGAGGTTGGTCAGGAAGGCAAGGCCTGGCAATAACAATATATTGCAACAGGCATGGGTGCCACCAGCATGGTCTGGTGGTCTTATGTACGGATGAAGCATCTTTTCTTGTCCTCTGAAACCAACAAACTGGGCGTTTTCTCTCAGTTGCGGCAGCGACAAACGCTGTTACAAAAGAGGTTAGAAGAAATGTAAGACTAGAAGCAGTGGATTCTTGGAGGATCTCCCTCATACTTGCCAAATAGGAGCCTCCGCCGTAAAATTGCGTTAAACGTTTGGAAAGCCATCAAAATGTTCCAATCCATATACAAGTAATTCTCCAGGCATGTCTTTCCCAAAACCGTCCTACATAAGCAATTGCGTGGTTTCGCCATCTGCTGGTAAAGTTTTACACTGGAATAGCACCAACACTTTCCCCGGTAGTCATCATCGTTAGCGTCTCTGGAAACAGATAACGTGGTCGAACGCAGGAAAAGCCGACAAGCAGATTCACAAGGCATCTCCATGCACCATTGTCCCGGCCTGACAATGGTGCAGACTGCCGCGGCACGTTCTCATTACGAGATCCGGTTAAACGCCGCGGCGGCAGCGGCGGATGACTGGCAGCCGTCACGGCGGCGGCGGCGGCGGCGGCGGATGTCCCGCGGCCGCCGCCGCCTCAGCCGCGGGGCGCCCTCGCCGGCGGGTCGTCGCCCGATTCCCAGGGGCACCGCGGCCGGGCGGCCGGCCGCGCCCCGCCGCTCGGCTCGGCAGATGGGGGTCCAGTGCATCGGCGTGGCGAGATGGAGCTTTCACTGGGCCTGATGCCAAGCACGCTCCCTATAAAGTGCAAATGAAGTATGGCCGTGGGGCGCTTGGCATCGACGCCGAGGGCGTTGCCTGATCACCCTGATGCACCTTTTGTCAGAGTTGTTCATTCGGGCTGACCCGGTCGGCTCATACCAGGCGGCATCGGCGATCTCATCTGGCAGCCCTGCGTGTAAGCGAGCCATTCACTTCGGAGATAACCGATCTACAACAACAACTTTCAATCTACCCGTGCCGGAATGAGACCGACGACTGCCGTCCGGTACGAGGAGAGCAGTGCAACTGAAGGAAAATACCCTGCCAATTCGCGGGCGGCACGACATCCTTGCGAACGTCGACTTGCTTCACCAGAAAATCACGGACGAGCACACGCCACGCTGAAGCTGTGGCGGTTTGTTCAGCCCCAGTGGGCCGCCGCGCAAGCGCCAGCGGATTTCATTTTAGTTCGCTGCCCCACGCCCAACGATTCCGGTCCAAGGAATAGGCCTGTTGTCTGCCGCTCGCACGCCTGCCGCGCCGCGCCCCTGCACCAGTGCTTAGCTCGGCGTGACCCTTCGGCGCCTCCCCGGTCCGATAATGACTCCCTCGGGCGTCGCCGTCTCCGCGTGACCCGGCTGGCCCGCGCCGCCGCCGCTACCGCCGCCGACCGACGTTACCCGTTCGCCGACACCGCTCGGCGCCGATTGGCCGTAATTTGGCCCATCAGGGCCCGGCCTGCGGTCGGCCGGCCGGAGATGGGTCGGAGGGCGGGCGGCCGCGGCCCGCGCCTGCCTTCCGGGGCCGCCACTGCCGATCGTCGGCCCTCAGCCGCCCGCTCGAGCAGGCCCTCGCGCGGTTATATATCGGTGTGGCGACCGCGGAGCAGAAGAGCCGAGCTACAAGAGAAACAACATGTACCGTAGCGCAGGGCGCGCCGCGTGTGGCGACCGGTGTGGCGACCGCGGAGCAGAAGAACCGAGCTACAAGAGAAACAACATGTACCGTAGTGCAGGGCACGCCGCGTCTGACGGAACGCACCGCACGTCACTGCACGCCCTGCTGTGGAGAGCTGGTGACTGCACTGGTTACATTAGCGTTCAGGGCGATGACCACCTTGTAGCAGCAGCCGCCGAATGAAGCGTTTATCACTTATCCAGCGCCAGATACCCTGGCGTAACAGCGGTCTGCACGCGGCGTGCAGGGCTGGCTGCAGCGTCTCCAGCAGCGTAGCCTCCGCCTTCGCCTGACGTACTGGAGAGGGCAGGCAGGGCCTGTGGGTTTCTGTGCTAATAGGGGAAACCTGCTGGGAGGCAGGCATCAAGGTCGCTTCGTCAGTCACGACCAATGGGCGATTCTGGGAAGACACCGTCCGGGATAGGGGAATGGAATCCAGATGCGAATTCAGCGCCGCTCGAGCTTCATCGACTGACCGGAAGGCTAACACCGGGGGCGAGCGCCACACAGAAGTAATGCGGCCCACGCGCAGAATCTCCTCCATTCACATTCGGCATGCAATGACGGGAAATGGGATGCTTGATCCGTCCCCTGGCCATCGGCTATCTATTATACCGTTTTGCTTATGCATGTACCTCCTACGAAACATCAAAACTCACACCGTTAAAACGCTTCCTCCTAACAACGTGTATGGTCGGGCCCCCGTGGGACCACCGCCAGTGTGTAACATAATAACGTTGATGCATCGCATCTTTCGCTCGAACCGTTACACAGTTTGTGGCGTTTGTAACATCGTAGAAGAAAACCACAGCGAAAACAAAATCCCCGCTTAATGTCATTTTACAGCAAAGTCAGGCGTCACGCGTGAGCTGGACGTGTGAGGAGGCCTGCCATTTGGAAAGCATAAACTCGTTTACCGACTGAAAACGATGCGATGCAGATCCCTGCCCCTCGATATCTGAGGCGCCAGGCCATGTCTCAAGGCCTCTAAGAAGAGCTCTTTCTACTGGATCGCTCCGCTACACTGCACTCGGCGGGAGGGCGGGCCACAGTTGGCCAGGGGCTGACACCGACCCTCGCCGGGACCGAGCCACAGTCAACAGAGACTGACACCGACCCTCGCCGGGATCGAGCCACGGTCGGCGGAGGCTAGCTCCCAACATTGCCGGGACCGAGCCACGATCGGCGGGAGCTCACACCGACCCTCGCCGGGATCGAGCCACAGTCAACAGAGACTGGCTCCGACCCTCGCCGGGACCGAGCCACAGTCAGCCAGAGGTTGGCTCTGACCCTCGCCGGTACCGAGCCACAGCCAGCAGAGCTGGCTCCGACCCTCGTCGGGATCGAGCCACAGTCAACAGAGACTGGCTCCGACCCCCGCCGGGACCGAGCCACAGCCAGCAGAGGCTGGCTCCGACCCTCGTCGGGACCGAGCCACAGTCAACAGAGACTGGCTCCGACCCTCGCCGGGATCGAGCCACAGTCAACAGAGACTGGCTCCGACCCTCGCCGGGACCGAGCCACAGTCGGCGGCGGGGGAGGCCGGGTGTGGCGCCGGCCGGCCGTGGCCAACGGGGCCGGGTCGCCGGGTCAAAGTCGTGCGCCAGTCGGGGTGCGTGTGGCGGCGCGGTCTCGCCGCGTGGGGCCGCCGGCGGGGCCTCCTGGCGGACGGCGTCCGTCAGGTCCGACGGCTAGTCGGAGTCGGCTGTCGGGACGACGAAACGTCAGGCCACTCAGTCCCATCACCGCCAAGACAGCGAAAGAGGCTGTTACCTACGGAAAAATACAGCGAACGTAACGGTGAACTACCCTCGTCTCCTGCTCTCCCCAGATGGCAGTGTTTGCCGGCGACCCAGCACTGGTCGTCGATGTGGTGGTGTCCCGTCAAAGACACTGCGGAAGGGACAGGGCAGAGTGGGAGTGTACACTGGGTGAGAAGCTGCGGAAGGGACAGAGCGGGGCTGCGCACTGGGCAGCAGCTGCGAAAGGGACAGCGCAGAGCGGGGATGTATACTGGGTGAGCAGCTGCAAGAGGAACAGGCGCAAAGCGGGACTGCACACTGGGTGAGCAGCTACTGAAAGGACAGGGACAGAGCGGGGCTGCACACTGGGCAGCAGCTGTGGGACGTGACTCGCCTGCTAACTGGCCGTGTCGCCAGCTGTCGTGTCACGGCGCTGGCGGAAATGATGAACATTCACCGTGAATGAAAATATAATCGGCATGGAAGGGCACCAATTATTCGCGGGATTTCCCCATTGTTTGCGCGTTGCACACGTGCCGAAAGCGCTTTCGCCCTGTCTAAACGTTTGTTGCGTAAGGACGAAATAATTCTAAGTATGATCCTTAACGGATCTTAACTGGTAAACGTGGTTAGCACATAATGCTTATTGCATAAACCCAAAAGGAGCGATCCTCTGCTCCGATGCACTTGCTGCGTAGCACATGGAAATGCTTATCGCAACAGTGAATGTTGCACGAACTGCAACCGGCCACGCATGCAGTGCATTGCAAAACGGCTTCGACGCCACAACGGTGACGGTCGAACGTCGTATGTTGCAGTGTAGTAGATGCATACCCCAGACAGGATTCATGCAAAACAGACATTCCCAGCGGAGCTGAGCAAATGCTGATCAGTCAGCGCTAAGAACAAGACCGTTAGCCGCAGGCACCGCACCGAGTGCCTGGTCCGCCGACGAAACAGCCCAAAAACTAGGCGCGCCACGCCCATGCTGTAATCTCGACCGCAAACCCCGGCCGCCGAAAACAAGGGAAGCAGTACTAGCCGCGCATCCATTTTCGACAAAAACGCCGGCAATTTGGCGGAAGCGGGGCGGACCGCAGCGGCGGCCGAGCGCCCCGGCCAGCTGAGGTGGCGTCCTGCGTCCGGCGGCGGGTCCCAGCGGCGGCTGAACGCCGAAACTGGCACGCGCGCCGGCCGCGTCTCGCCCAGTCTTCCATCAGGCGGTGACGGCGGGCTCCGCTCCGGCCGGCCGGTCCATGTGGAACGCGCCGAACTGGGTCCACGCGTCGGCCCCGACCTCGCCGCGCCACCGTTCGGCTTTGTGCCGTCCATATCGGATGATCTGCCCCCGCGTTCCGTCGCAACGCTTTTTGTGTGGTCTCGTT
Source organism: Pollicipes pollicipes (assembly GCF_011947565.3). NCBI lineage: Eukaryota > Metazoa > Arthropoda > Thecostraca > Pollicipedomorpha > Pollicipedidae > Pollicipes > Pollicipes pollicipes. The sequence goes on from NW_023596461.1 coordinate 25,091,354, forward strand.
TTGTGCGCTGTAGTCCGTCCTAGAAGTCTCGAATGCTGCCGTTTACCGCCTTTTGTTTTCGGTGGCAACCCGTCTTTCTCTCGGCAATGCATTCACATATGACCGTTCTCTTCCCAGCTATTTACCATAGTGCTTATATTTATATTGCTATACATTTGTTCGTCTCTGATTTCTCCGACATTTCTTCCCTCACCCTTCACTCGCTTTAAATCGCTTTACCTAATCGAGGTTGTTCAGCGGAGTGCAAATGCAAGTCATATAAATCAGGTGCTCATCAAACAAGTGTCAATGACCTACCTGCAATATTGGGAATTGCAAAAGAGTGGAAAATTTTTGGTATAAATTGTTCAGTCTGGTGTGTTTTGGCGTTGTCCTTTTCTGTTTTGAGTGTGGTTTGTAATTATGGGTACTGCCCGAAAATTCGTGCAAAAAGACCTGTTGCATCAAAACTCAAGATTGCAAGGACGTCATTAACACCCGTTTTGTCACCAACTGGCTACATCTTTTCTCACACACACCTCTCTACAATCTTGAATGTGGTTCCGGCAGCAGCCCCTCTGTGTGCAGCGGCCGCCGCTGGCAACGGAGAAGCTTGTTGATACATCCAGTGGAGCGTGACAGGCGCCCGAGTCCTTGAATGCAGCCCATAAACCAGGCTGCAAATGGCTTATGGCTGGGCGGTGCCGATCGGCGCAATAACGCCTGTTTACCGGTCCAATTTGTGACGCGATGTGAACTGGCGCGTCACAAATGCCGCAGTGGGACGCGATCGCGGATCAGCTGTCTGCCCCGGCTGGAAAGCGGGCGCCTGGCAGGTGGGGAACGCCTCATCAAACGGCCCAGGCGGCCATTTCTCGGCCAGCTCCGATTCGATGCAGCTTCTGGCCATGGTTTGATTTGTTCTGAGACGGGCACACGCGGCGTGGAAGCTGCTGTTTGAACTGATGTAAGAAAAAGGCGCCATATAGAACGGAGGGTGAATACGTGGAAAATCATTCATTCACGCAGCCTGCGCATTTAACTCTAAGAGGATGGTAATGACAGCGTCGAAGCAGTGCTGCCCGTCTCGTCACCTTCACGGGTCCCGGGCTGACCACTTCTGGCTCCTATCTGGTCACTCCTGGTCCATGTCTGGCCACTCCTGGTCCCAGTCTCCAACGTCAGGGGTAACATCTCAGACGACCTCAGCCAAGCCGGCCTCAGGTCTGCTCGAGTGGTCACGGTCGGGTCGCTCCTGGTGCCTGTCTCTCCCCGGTCACACCCCTGTTCGGCCGAGCCCGGACCAGCCTGATCGGGCCGCTGCGGTAACATCTGGACTGCGGTGACATCTGACCGTCCAGCCTCACACACGACCGCGGTCCGGTGGGACCGGCCGGGGAGCGCCGACGTCTGGTTTTCAGCCACGGTCGCGGCCCGGTGGGACCGGCCGGGGAGCGCCGACGTCTGGTTTTCAGCCACGGTCGTGGCCCGGTGGGACCGGTCGGGGAGCACCGACGTCTCTCATTAGGCGCGCCTGGAGCCTGAGGTTGTCGTTAATTGCTAATTGAGCGCAGGCGACCGAGAAGCCGCTCAAGAACGCGCCATGATTCTCGAGCTCATTAACCTTGAATGCAGCGTTGGTAAACGATAGCGCAGGTATAGGCCATTAGAAAACTGCTAATTGATATAGCCTAGTGGATCTGTTGATGTTTGTTTATACCGTTTATAAATTCATGTAACTTTTTTGTTAGGCCTCACACTTGTCCGTGGTCTTCTGTTGTTTGCTAGTATGCATTTGAGTTATATTTGATTAATTCAGTGATGCCTAATCTGGAAAAGAGGTCTAACCCGAAAAAAAACAAATGGGGGATTATCACAATCGGCGGTGAAACAACACTCCGCCCAGGTAAACCATGTTGAGCGCCATGGAAAGCTCCAGCGACGCAAGCTCAATTGCTGTCACGGTCGTCACTGACCCGTGTCATTCCTTAAAATGCGTGTATATTGGCCTGCCATCGGCAACTTACTTCTGCGGAACAGCACATTAGAACTATTTCTGTCTCGCGACTCAGTCTACAATTATTTATGGTTGCCTGAAACCGTAATGATCGTCAGCGTCTTCACCTGACACGCGGATCGCTGTGACGGGTCCAGGGTCGCAGGGCGCCAACTCGCATCCGCGTGGCAGCTGATCGCGAGCCGCCCAGAGCGCGACGTGAGCCGGCGCGTTCCTGTTCAGTGCACCGCGCGCTCACTCACAAACCACTGCACCAATGAGCTCCCATTTGATTAAAAAACAAAGTCAATCCCATTAGAATCCCGTCCGGCTCGGAAAAGTCAAAACAAGCCCGAGAGGTGCCCAGTCCGATCGGATTTACGAGCTCCATATTCCCCACACGACCGCTTTTCTAATGCAGGCGCGGCGGCGCGCTCACGAAAACGGTGCCCGTCCGAGCGGCGGGAGAGGTCAGACCGCGCCGCGGGCAGCTGCGTGCCGCGCCGGCCGGCGCTTACACAACGGCCGGGCTCCCCCTTCCACGGCGGACGCCGGGGTGACCGGGCTCCACCGCCACGCGGACGCCCGAGGTGACAGGGCTCCCCTGCCACGGCGGACGCCGGGGTGACCGGGCTCCACGAACACGGCGCTCGCCGAAGTGACCGGGCTCCTCCGCCACGACGGACGCCGATGTTACCGCGCTCCTCAGCCACGGCGGAAGGCCAAGGTGACCTGGGCTCCTCCGTCCACGGCGGACGTCGGGGTGACCGGGCTCCACCGCTACGGCGGACGCCGGGGTGACCGGGCTCCTCCGCCACGGCGGACGCCGGGGTGACCGGACTCCACGACCACGGCGCTCGCCGAGGTGACCGGGCTCCTCCGCCACGGCGGACGCCGGGGTGACCGGGCTCCACGACCACGGCGGACGCCGAGGTGACCGGGCTCCTCCACCACGGCGGACGCCGAGGTGACCGGGCTCCTCCACCACGGCGGACGTCGGGGTGACCGGGCTCCTCCGTCACGGCGGACGCCGAGGTGACCGGGCTCCTCCACCACGGCGGGCGTCGGGGTGACCGGGCTCCTCCACCACGGCGGACGTCGGGGTGACTGGGCTCCTCCGTCACGGCGGACGTCGGGGTGACCGGGCTCCACCGCTACGGCGGACGCCGGGGTGACCGGGCTCCTCCGCCACGGCGGACGCCGGGGTGACCGGGCTCCACGACCACGGCGGACGCCGAGGTGACCGGGCTCCTCCGCCACGGCGCTCTCGGAGCCCAACCGGCCTCTCTCACGCCACACTGCCTGAGAGCGATGTGTGCCGCATCTCGCCCACCGCACTGGCAGACCAAACAGATTATCACATGAGCCAACCTTCCACCAAACATCCGGCATTGGAGGTCACCAGGGCCTCTCCCAAAACGCACCGGCAAGAGTGGCCGTCAGGCGATGTTATCAGCCGGCCCCCAGCGGGTGGTCTCATGCCACCGTCTCAGTTGGTCATCAACACGGGCCGGAGGGGCACACCAGCTCTCATCGGACCTCAACGAGAGGTCACCGCGGCCTCCTTCAAATCGTCTCGGCGGAGATCGCTGTCTGCAAACGGCTCTCACTCCCGCGCACGGCAGCGGCAGATGGTGCGGCGAGTTCCCGCCGGGTCCCAGAGAAAGAGGTCAGGAGCGGGCTCCCTTCAGATCATGTCAGCAGCGGTCACTCTAGCATGTCCCAGTCATCGAGCCAGACGAGGTCATCGTATAGCGCTGTTCCCATTATGGAACAACCTGAGGTCATGGTGAGGTTCTTCCTCACGCCACCTCAGCAGATTGCGCTCTGGACTTTTCTGAGGCTGATTTATCTCCGGCATCCTTTTATCCAGCCGGTGGCGGTAGGTAACGGTCGCACAGATGCCCTCAGACAATCACACCAGATGCCAATGCACCTGTGGAGCGTCTTGGCTTAGAAAAGACTGAGATGCATATTTGCGTCTTGGAACACTTGGCAATGCGACATCGAGTCTTTTGACGTACGTTATAATAATGTGGCTCGTTTCGTTCTCTGCATGGCTCTATCGGTGAATGGAACGGTTGTCTTCACCCTTTTGTCCAGACATTCCAAAGCACAGATCGCAGGTGCAATTATTCACTAGTGCCTGCCTGATGTGGTTTCAATAGATACTGAACGCTGTCTTCCGCACCCTCGTAGAATACCTAGTTCCCGAGAGAACAGGAGGATAAAATGATAATTTGACCCTTTGACCTGGTTTAAGCTATCAAATATCGCACTCATCATTGTTAAAGACGTGCCTGTCTGCAGTTTGACGAGAGCTGTCCAATGCCGTTTATCGCGTGACTTCAGCTTGGTTACTTTTGAAATTGTAGCGGACCTTTGGGACTCTCCCCGTAGGGAGAAGGTGAAAATAACTATACTACCGAATGGCGGGGGTTGCTGTGGAAAGCTCAAAGAACGTTCTCATGATTATGACTCAGCATGGGACCCTTCGTCCTCGTCAGATCACGCTTCTGTTCAGGCTAATCAGGTCATGTCAGGGCACACTGCTCGTTCTTCGTTACCGCACTGAAACATTTCCAAGCGCAAATACTACCAACTTTCCACGTATGCCTCTCGGTACATGGATGCTCGCCCGACCCACGTGTGACGTATCTGGCACAACAATTTGCTCAAGGCCCATTTCAGCAACAGCGGCGTTTCTGCACCAGGGCTGCGGAAAACGCCCCGATCTTCCGCACCCCCCCCCCCCCCGTCCCCTATCTTCCTGACAATCCGGGCAGAGCCCCGATCTTCACCGACCGGTCCTGGCCGGAGTCGTCGCCATCTGACCTGGTTTGCGTCGTTACCGCCGGGCGTTGCACCAGCGCTTTATTGCGCACGGTCGGTTACCACGGCACCGGCCGACGCGTCGCTGCGGCCGACTTCATGTTGCTGAGGTCACACGCGGGGTCAGCCGGCGGGCCAGCTGCACGGCGTGTGGACGGCGGGACCGCCGCCAGCATCGGGCCTTATCGGAACACTTACTGACGCCTGCGCACGATCGTGAATTGTACCGTGCCATTTGCGGTCTGCCGTTGATGACGTAATGAGCGTCTGGTGGCATCCATTCACAGCCAGCTCCGGGTTAAACGAGCACACTCGGCACAAATGGCTCCAGCCTTTCGCAATGTAAGACGCGTTCTAATGTCATCCAAATATCAGGCCATATCGGTCAGATTATACCCCATTCAAAGCGTTTTACATGAGGCAATGGTAAGTAACTAACATGCTTGAGCCGCGTAATGACATTCGCCCCATTTGGTGTGACATCGCCGGTAACGGCAGACCTCGTGTCAGTTGTGCGGACTTCCGAGTAGTTTTCATTGTACCGTGCCCCAAATCTTCACCTGCGATGGAACGGAAGAAAAGACGAAAAAGATAAAAGAAAGATTCGTTAAAAGTAAGATTCAAGATATGATGAGAACTCTCATCAAGATGGACGCCGCCCATTACAACTACAGACAAGCGAGGCGACTAATGACGACCATTGATAGAGCGGCTACAATAATCCTGATGACCTTTTAAGCGGCGACACTCTTAACAGCTTGAATTTAGTATTATCGCCTACCAGACACGCGTATGCTAAGATCAGCACATACGTTCAGGACAATGCGAGCACATCGATCGCATACTCGTCAACTGCCTAAATTAATCTCGATCTGAGTAGTTACTGCCAACCATGGTCGATGTGCGCGGTGAGGAACACGAAGGGTTTAAGGCTTAAGCAAATTGTTATCACCTTTTGTATATGGTATGTCATGCATGAAATCGAGCACCCACTGACCTTGTTAGACCAGGGTATAGCATTGCGAACAATGACACAGCAGCACCTGCCCACCGGCACAGTGCAAACGGGCGCCTGTCTCGAAGGTCGCCACGCCCATGTGCAACGTGAGCGCGGTTCACACCGGCCGAACAGCCGGCTGACGTGCCGTGGCGCGCGGGCTCGCCGCTTCCCACTGGCGCGGCGGCACAACAATAATATTTGCCGGCCGTCGGCAGCCCGCGGCGCACAACAAAGCCGGCTGGTGAGAACGGCGGTGGCGGCCGGCGCGCCGGGGCCGGTGTGTGCGTGTGCGGCGGCGGCGGGCGCCGGCTCCACCAGCCCGGGCCGTGTGACCGATGACCTGCTGACCCGGCCCAGGTGAACGGCCTGGAGCCCAGGGGCGGCCGGTGGCGGCGCCGTCAGCTCGCGTCGCTCCGTACCAGGCGGCGCCGCCGAGTCACGCGAGGCAGGGTCATCTGTCGCGACGGACGCACCGGATGTGACAGCGAGCTAATTTGTACGTAAGTTGAAACAGATCAACCTGCGAGAGGCTCGTGTTCAAGCAAGAAACTCCTGAAGCGGAGTTTCATGCATTGCAGCAAGTGACGCTTCACGCTTGACTAAAGGCACTGTGCCTCGCGACCGCTAAAGTAAGTTCCAAGCTATTGCAGGGTGACTGACGGCTTTTTGCCACAGTTTCAGAAATGTTGTTTTCTCAGCCGTTTCGCAGATCAATAACATGCGTTTTCGCAGATCGATACCAGGTCCAGCAGCTGCCGGTCAGGCCGACCCTCGCAGCTCCAGCAGCTGCCGGTCGGGGCCAACCCTCCCAGCTCCGGCAGCTGCCGCTCGGGGCCGCCGACACCGTTTACCGTTTGGAAATACGCGGCAAAAACGGACGGCGTCCGTCTGGCCGTGGAGCGGCCGTGGACCGCGCCGCCGGGCCGCGAGCTGGGGCGGCCCGTCGCCGGCGGGCCTGCTGCAACGGTCTGAGGCTGCCGGCGGCCACACGTCTTCAGGCCAGGGCAACCAGCCGACGGCAGAGAGCTACGCAGGCGATCACGGCTGGTCCAGGCCAGGGCAACCAGCCGACGGCAGAGAGCTACGCAGGCGATCACGGGCTGGTCAAGGGCTGGGGCAACCAGCCGACGGCAGAGAGCTACGCAGGCGATAACGGGCTGGTCCAGGCCAGGGCAACCAGCCGACGGCAGAGAGACACGGAGGTGATTACGGGCTGGTCAAGGGCCAGGGCAACCAGCCGACGGCAGAGAGATACGAAAATGATCACGAGCTGGTCAAGGGCTAGGGCAACCAGCCGATAGCAGAGGGCTACGCAGGTGATTACGGCCTGGTCAAGGGCCAGGCCAACCAGCCGACGGCAGAGAACTACGCAGGTGATTACGGGCTGGTCAAGGGCTAGGGCGACCAGCCGACGGCAGAGAGCTACGCAGGTGATTACGGGCTGGTCAAGGGTTTTGGGAAGTTGCGGTGTGGCCGCGGCCATGAGTTCCACAAATCAGGTGTTTGTGCATGTAGTGTTCCCGTACTTTTGCTTACTTTCCCATACTTACCATGCTTGATAAAGGCTGACCATGTAAGAGTTACGGGCAGTCATGACAGCAATGCATTGCATGAATAAATGCTATGATTTTGCCAGGACGAAAGAAAGATATGCGAATCCAAGACGGCATGCTTTGTGCGATTCCTCGTCAACGTAGGAATGTGTGCCGTGAGAGCAAAGCGAGGTGAAGGAACGGGCCCGCACTGAGAGAAAACGCAACCCACATGCTTCGTTCTGCCTTGCTCCACAGAACCAGTGTAGAGCGGTTCAGTGACGCGGCCCGTGTCCCACCAAACGCCATCAATTGTATTTTAGTGCCGTCTCCCGTCTCCCGTCGTCCCACGCAGACGAGGGCAATGCGTTTCTCAGGCGAGATTAAACGACATCCTTGAAGATTGAGGTCTCGTTAGACTATTGAGATGTTTTCAGGGAAAAGTGAACAAAACGCTATAGAATGGCTCGTGAAAAGTTGAGTCGGTGAAGTGTTTCCTCATTGCGTTGCTTTGTAAAATAAAATTGATGCTAGCTATTTTCACAAAGGTTAAGCGCGTGATATGATTCAACATTTTCAAAACATTTTGTAGAACGACGCGTAAGTGTTCGAGCTACGTGTAATTCCAAGTTTCATACCCAATCTGATATTTGTGTTGTTAACAGGCATATAGATGTTTCCCTATAGATACCGTTTCTCCATAAATTTTTACATAATTGCTCGAAATATTACGAACAAATATGTTACAAACATCTATGTGAAAATGGATTGCATTTGACTCAATTTATGATCAGTTGCACACGTTTTACTGTCCCAGAGTAGATTTCTCCCGAGAAAATATTTTTACGTTTCTTACCGCGATCTTTGGCTTGCGAAAAAAAATCAAGCAAAGCAGAAATCGTAAAGGTTAGGTACAAAAAACGCCTGCCGCTTAGTAGCTTCTTCGGCCAAACGTCGACTCCATTTTTCTAGCCTCCGTTCTACCGGTTTCTGGTCAGGTTTTCTTGAGCTCTGTGGCTTATGATCTCTTTTAGCTATTTAACGGCACCAAGCATCAAGACCCACAGACAAGCCGCTTTACGGTACAACGACAGACGTCTTGCGAAGCTGAACGTACGGGAGGACGTCTGTCATGATTAATGACTTCATATTTTCAGCCGGCGTTGTTTCACTTTTGTGCGCGCGCACGCCTTGGTCAGGAGGCATTACTCGCGTAGTGTGCTGGACCGTGTCCGTTACCGTGAGGGGGAGTACGTCGTTAGTAGACTCACGATGGTCGTTTGGCTGCCGCTGGGCCCACACGCCACTGCCGCAATAACGGGGCAGAGACGGCTCTGGCGAAAACGGAAGGGCAAGGAAGGTGGTCATCACACTTTCACACGCTGCCGAAACCACGCCGTGGTCTTGGGACGGTGTGTCTGCTGGAAGTTCGTAGACTCCACGCTAGAACGCCTGCATTCTTGCTGCATCGGTTCCTGCAGCATTGCCAGGATTGGTTCGCAGAGCCTTCTGTCGTTAGTCTCTGCTCCCTCCGGATCGTTTCGAAACGTGAAGTATGCTAATTTGTTCTTATTTTGTCACCATGCCCTTCGTACTCCGGAGCCCTACGCGCCATTTATGGGTTCAAACTTGATCCAAACGAGAGAGCAAAGACTAGCAGCGATTAAAACAAATGTAGATCAAAGTCAGTGGGTCGAAAT